>NC_057942.1:11364653-11392153 GCF_018555375.3 Anguilla rostrata | reverse complement strand
GTGTGAGTGTGTGTGTGTCTGTGTGTGTGAGAAAGAGGGAGAGAGTGTGTGTGTGTGAATCCAGGGTGAGCCATCACGCCTGAGCGTGTGTTTGGTTGTGTTGAGGTGCCCGTGTCTATGTGACAACACCTTGTGTTTAGACTGTGCTGAGCTGAACCAGTTTAAAGGAAGTGTGCCAAGGAGAGGGGGGCGTGGCCCTCTCGAAGATGTGATGAGCAGCTGTGCCCCGCCCCCGCGTTCCGAGACACCGTCCATCACCGCCATCGCCGAGACGACAGGCGGCCGGCGCTCCCTCAGATCAACCGCTCGTTGGCCAGCGGGGGCGCTGCGGCTCGGCTGGAGTCAGCCCGGCTCTGAGCTGCCGAACAGCAGAGAGCGAGACCCGCCCACACTCCACGAGCTCCAGCCAATCAGCCTCCACAATGCTGCCAGCGCTGTGATCCACCGCTAACATAACACTGTGATCCGGCTGCCCTTACGCAAGGTTCCTTTAAACATAGTAGATAAGACGGCTTCTATCTGAATGAGATTTCTACACAAACATTATTTCTTCTCTAATCCATGTTGCAGTTTGTACTTTTACTAGCATGTTTTCTAAAATAGCTAGCTGCCAAGCTAACGTTACAGAAGCAACCGCACCAGATCCAGGCTTTACTCTCATCACAGAGATGGAGTAATTAACCAAACTTACCCAGTAAAACGGTTAACAATACAATCAAGCATCAATTGCTTTCTCAAACCAACTACCATACAGTTGCATTATACCTCCACAGGTCAGGATGACTAACAGATTGCCAATTATACGCCACTCAATTTTAGAAGATGTGAGACCGATACACCAATGCCTCCTATCTACCAGGTTTACTGATACTTTCAACTAGACGGCTCTGAAGTTCAACAACAGGAAGAAACTCAGAGACCGTGTAAACCGTATTAAGAGTGTAACATACAGAAAGTCCATCGGTAGAGGAAGCCATCGCTGGTCTCCCTCTCCCCACAGCAGGTGGTCGGGATAAGCCAGCCGTTGGCTACCTCGGCTCGGCCCTTTATCTCTGAGCAAACAGAAGCGTCTGATCGCTCCCAAACCGCCGAGCGCACTTCCTGTGTGTGGGCCAGCGAGCTTCTCGCTCCATTTCCCTTTCCCCAGCAGACCTGCCGCTCCTTCCTCAGCTCCCCCTCCTCTTCCTCCCGGCTCTCCGACCCCCGGCCACGGGCCGCTGAGCCGACGGGCCGTTGAAGGCGAGGACGCGCCCCGACATTCGGACGCTCGCGAGGCTGCGCGGTAGCGCGAACGCTCCCGACGACGCTCACGGTCCAGAGGCACGTGGGGCAGACGCACCACCGTGTGGCGTGTTTGTTCTCACCGTTACCGCGGTTATCGACTGTAGCGCACCGCAACCGCCGGACAGGACAATACGCCGCGGGGGTCGGCGTGGAGACCGTGCGGCAAACACGTGAGCCGACGAGAGGGAGTGGCTCAGGGGAGCGACGCTCGGAGGGACAGAGCTGAGTCAGCTCATACGGAGAGGCGCTTTACTTACACAAAGCACCGTCAAACGAGACGCGCGTCACCATGGAGGATCAAAGCACCGAGGCGGGCCTGTCCCCCGACATGGCAGTGAGGACGATGTCACTGCGCTCGCGGCGTGTTGATGGTGTCCTCCGGAGGGATGGGTGAGGGGGGGCGTATTTTTATCGCGGTCGTGACACCGCGAGGCCGGGCTGCGTGTAACGCCGCGGAGAGCCGAGGGAGCGGGGTGGGTGGGGTGGGGGTGTGGGGGGCTGTGAAAGCGGCATTAATAAATAACGAGGGCGACCCAGATCCGAGGGGCCGTGGGGACGAGGGCTTTTGTTCAGAATAAAACAGATACACATAAATAAGCAGAAAAGGCGTGTAACCGCGGGTAGCGCCGCGGCGGGGGGGGGGGGCGCTCGGGGGGGGGCAGGAGCGGCGGGAGAGTAAATCGATAAGCGCAGAGAGAAACGCTTCCCCACCCGCCGCTTCTGAAGGCAGTAACCTGGTTATATAAGCGCTGTCACAGCCAATCACTGTCTGGAGAGCAGCAGAGAGCGCGGGTGAGCGAGGGCGAGCGAGATACAGATGAAGGGGTAGAGAGAGAGAGAGAGAGAAGGGGGTGGAAAAGGAGAGGCACAGAGTGGGGAAAGGTGAGCAGAGAGAGAAACGTCAAGGCACACAAGAGGAAGAAGAGAAGCACAGAAAGGGGGATGAGAGGAACAGAGTGATAAAAGGAGCGGAGTGGAGGACTCAGCTCTGAGAGGGGGTGTGTTTACTGGCCTCACTCTGTGCTCTCTCTGCACACACACCTGTGAGCTGCTCTCTGACCCTGCTGGCCTTCAGCTGCTCCGCTTCAAATAACCACGGGCCCTGAGCTGCTCCTCAGCGCACGGATAAACAGCAGCGAGTCTGAGCCACAGCGCTGCCACTCCGTACAGCAGGCCTGGCTGAGAGGCCCCTCTCAACGCTAGCACTGCACTGCTAACTGAGCTTCAGCTCCTCATACGAGTTTACTGCAGCTGCGTGCATGCTTGAGTGTGTGTGTGCTTGTGTATCTGTCTCTGTCTGTGTGTGCGTGTCTGTGTCTGTGTGTGTGTATGTGTGTGTGTGTGCATGTGTGCAAGGGACAGAGAGAAAAGCATGAGTATGTGCGTCTGAGAAAAAGTATGAAAAATGTCTGAGAATGCATGAAAGAGTTGGAAAAAAGAAAGAGAGAGATAGGGACGGAGAGAAAGAGAGGTAGAGATAGACAGAGACAGACTCTGCTGGGAAGCCGAGACTCTGAGTTAAGGTAACCTTGATTGCGTGCACCTGGCGCTCCACCTCTGGCCCCTCCCACCGCGCCCGTGGAGATAAACGGGAACACTCCATTCCTCAGCGTTCCGCGCGGGACAGGCGCCGGGAGCCCGACCCTGCCCGGTGCCCCTGACCCAGAAACGCGGGCCGCGCGGAGGCGCCGGTCGCAGGACGCGTTCCCGCGCGAGCTACTCCAAATAAAGGCTTCCGCAGGCCAGCCTGTGCGCGGGTCCACCCCACGTCTGCACGCAGACCCTGGGCAAGGCCGCAACATGGCTTCTGCCTTCGCTCTGAGTAGCACATGTTGGCGAGCCCTGGGTCTAAACCCTGTGAAGAGTTAGGTCTCTACGGAATGTCAGTGTTCTAGAACTCCACTGCTCTCAATGAACAGTAGCGATTGTGACATCAGCATTAGAATGTCCTTATAAGGACATTCAAAGCACATAGCTGTGATCTTACTCCTGCAAGGATTAAACACGAAAGTCGCTCTCGCAATGTCAATTACGTGCTGTAAAAATGGTTTTAGCTTGAGATTGTGGCTAAAGAAGAAGAAGTGCATTGTGGTTCGGTGGAATCTGGGTCACGGTCACCGTCATTCATGGAATACAAAAAAAAAACCGACTTGTACCAAGAAGCACCTAGAATCTCATTAAACATTAACCCCGTTTCAGAGTGCAGTGGGTTTCGGTCAACATAGTAGTGAACGTGTGTCAATGATTAACTGCTCTCATTCATCGGAGAGGGAATTTGTAAAAACCCAAACATCCTGGACCGCAGCCAAGGGCAAACAAAGCTGTTACTATGGAATCTATATGCAAAGGAGCTACTGCTTTATCAATACATGTGCACACACACGCATGCATGCACACGCACACACGCACACACAGAGTAATCTCCTGTCATTCATGGATTATTCATCAGTTGTACTGCACCTGGGGTAAGGGATTGTTGCTGATCATGAATACTGCAGACTGCTAATTTTAAAAGCCAGTAACACACACACATACATACATACATACATATATCTCACACAGCAAAAAAAACTCCACTTTTAAATCTGTTTTGCATGTCTGCGAACAGCTAGCCAATTAGCTCATAGTAACACCACTGCAAAGGCAATTCTGCTTTTAAATCAGTTGTGCATGTCTGTAAACTGATGATTTATTGGTCAGCAATTATTTCATGGCAATCCAGCTTTTATGACAAGCACAAACGCCAATAGCTAAGCAAGCTAGCTAGTTATGTAGCTGCCTAGCTAGCACCTCTATCTTGGTTAAATTCAATGAAGTATTGTTAGAGCATCAAATAAAGCATACGGACTATAGATTAGTGGTCTGTTGTGATCAACTACTTTTCTAACCTTCTACCAGGCTGGTTATCGTAGTAAATCCGACAAGCATCAGCCTGCAAGGCAATGTGTGACAAATTACCTGCCTGTGGGGCAGCACAAAACCTTCAGATAACATTAAAGGTGTATGTTTTACAGCTAGCCTCAAAGGCTGGAGCTGGACCCAACCTTGCAGCACTGATCAAAGCGAGGCAAATCAGCCTTGAAAGGAGGATGCTCCAGCAAGCTCAGGAGCACGCTTTCATATCTGACTCAGAGACTATCTACTACAACAAGCCTGGTAGGGGGTTAGAAAAGTAATACACATCTTAAATACATTTTGCGGGAGTTAAATACAGTAACAGTATCTTTCTCATTGAATTTCAATGTGTGATTAAATATACAATTAATAACGATTAATCACATAACTGTTTTGTGACACAAAACAATTTTTATAATGTAGTTGATTGACAGCCCTAATTATAAATATATATATATATATATATATATACCAACAATATACATTTTCTCAATGACATTTACATTTGGAAGAGATTTTCTTGCTGGTATTATGAAATCACACATACAATAAAAAGCCCACTCATCATCGAGACGTTAGCCCACTGAGGAAGTAGTCCCTTACTCACCTTGGACAAGTCCTCAGAGCCGCCCATCTGAGCGGCCTGGCGGTGCCCGGAGTGACGCAGCAGAGACTCCGCCCCCATCTCCAGTCGTGGGCGCTTCATTTCGGCGTACTCCACCTCCGACTGGCTGTTGGGGTCCTGCATGTAAATGTGCTCGTAGCGGATGTGCTGCTCTTGACCTCTGCGGGGAGGAGAGGAAGAGTCATGAGTAAGAGTCACCAGCCCGGCGTCTGCACACGGCGTCCAGACGCACGTTAAGGCATCGGCCCTCAAATTAAATTATCCCGTCCCAGCCCCCGTGCGTAAAAATAAATAAATGAATCATCCATCCGTCATTGGGGCTCTTCGGTTGCTTCAGTTGTGTCCCTGCCAGCCGCGCTTTGAAATGAATACGCGTCTGCCTTTTAAAAACGCCCGTTAAGATAATCCCACAGCGATTCCTGGCAGCGGTGGGTCTCTGATCCACCCACAGCCGAACGCGGGAGCGTTTTCGCCTCCCCTCCCGAAACGATGGGGCCGCCGCTCGTCCGCCCCCTGCCCCCCGTTACGACGATGACGGTCTCCCGCACGCTAAACAGAGATAACGGCCGTTGGGGGGGTGGGGGGGGGCAGATGAGATTTGACGACGCGGCTCTTGAGATTAACACCTCCGCTCGTACCGGCCGGGCACAGCTAGCGTGCTAACGTGCTAACGTGCGCTCCGGGCGGAGACGGACAGACAGGAGCGAGACAAACGGCTCCGCTGCGCGAGATTCACGGCGGCGGGTGTAACTGCGCTCACGCGAAGAGTTCTCGAAAAGAACGAGGAGTTCGGTGCGACGCGGGGCGAACTGAGTGGGCGCTGAAAAGTTAAAGGCCTGTAATTACGCAGACATGCAGATGTGAAACAATGGAGCCGCTGCTTCCGCGCGTCTGAGGCCATCTGGCTCCCCGCGACGCAGCGGGTCGTAATTTTAGACCAGCGCGGTTAAACGGAGCGAAAGGAACAACGCGGGTCAGCGGCGTTCTTCACACGGTTGGAAATAGCCGAGCGGTGGCAGTGACGGATGCGCTCGCTCGTTAGCGGTGCTAGGAGCGCTTTGCGTCGAGCTGGCTGCTCAGAAGCTGCCTGCACATCAGCAGAATGCTGCTCCACGTACAATTTTCCCTCACCAATGCTGTGTCTATTATGACACGGGGGGGGAATGCAAGAACCATCCCTAGCTCCCTTTAAACTCAAAGTTTGCCCCATGTACCCGAACACTTTCTTGGTTTTCTTTCAGTTTCTAATTGACACATCAAGGCAAGTACATGCAATTGAAAATTTGTCATGTTTTCTTTTTCTCTCTTACGGTTCATAACCAGTCCTTCCCTCATACCGGGCCAAAAAACACAAAGATAGAGCTCGCCAAAACTCGTGAGGAATTCTCACAGATGGTGAAAAGTCGGCTTTTTCTGGTGGTGAGGGGTGTGACAGAAACCTCAAAGAATGAAAGAGTGTCCACCTCAGCAGGGTGAATGAAAATGGAATCATTAACAAAGTAGAGAGAGGACTCCTGGAACGGGCCAGGGACCACAGCTCTCATTAGCTTATTAGCTCACACCACCTCATTCCAGAGATGGCGGGCTTTATGTGTTCCAAAATAACCGCCTTTACTAAATGAACACCAATTACTCAAAATCTCATCGTCCAAATAAATCCTTTTAGAGAAAGAATAAATAAAAGCAATATTTTATGTGCCAGAAAATAAATCATCCTCTGATTGCTTGTGTATGTGCAGAACTTATGAAGTGAATGGAGATCGCTGGGGAAAACTCATTAAGCATGTTTGGTAACTCGGTCTCCAACGCTTCTCTGTGCCAGGAACAAGCAGGGGAATTTAGGTCTAGCTGCTGAGATCTAAAAGCACTGGCTGGTCAGGTGTTAATAAGCCCCTTTTCAACAGAACCTCCAGAGAAAAAAATCCTGTTGATCATTATCCAGGCAACCAATGGACAAACAAAAACCCCCCAACAGACTGCTTTTAAAGAACCGCCACACCATTCGATGCTATTTTTGATTGTCAGTGTAATGTGAATGCTTACATAAATGGTGGAGCATTCTGAAGTTCCTCCTGTAAGCCAAAAGGCAGACTCTACGCCACCAGTCAAAGCCACAACCCTGTCTTAGTACCAATCAGGATCCTTAGAACAGGTGAACACCACACCACAGCCTGCGGTGAAACGAAATGGACAGTTAAAAACCGTGGTTTCGGCTACCAGTCGAACGCTACACTGCACATCCCGGGTCAGAACCCAAAGTCATACGCTGGTTCTACATGTGAACACACCCAGAAACAGATGTAGCCCACTGAGTATCCAGCCGTGGCCTTCAGCAGCCCGCCAGGCCCACGCGTTCTATTGCAGTCTCACGGCTCGATGCACATGGGTCTCTCGGCAGCGGTTGCTTTCTCAGTTGAGGTACTGGCTGTGTCAACAGTAGTCCTCGCCAGAGGCCGACACCAACCTTTCATCCGCTGAACAGCTCACGTCAAAGTCAAAACGGAGATCCCATTCTTTTTAGCGCCTGGACTCCATTGCTACAGACACTTTAGGGAAGGGGCCCTCAAACTTATCCGTTAAGGGCCGGTGTGGGTCGAGGCTTTTGCTTCCCAACCATAGAGTAACACGCCTGATTCTGCTAATCCAGGTCCTTTGCAAAGACTCTAGTGGTCGATAAGTAGCGTCAGATGTGAAACTGCTTGGTTGGAACAAAAGCCTGTACCCACATCTAACCTTTCTGGACAAGACTGAGGACCCTTGCTTAATAGTGAGCGGCAACTGACATGATCCCCAAGCTCACAGGATGATGGGGGAAAGTCTGAGAGCCAGCTGGTGGGTTCGTACACTAATAGGACAGACACCGGCAGGAGAGAGGGCAGCAAACACATCAAGCTGGAAGATCTCCCACAGAAAAAAAAGGATTTCAACACCAGGGACTGTGTAAAACAAAGACACCATAATCACCACAGTGTTTTGCCGTTTTGCAAAATCATCTGTTGGTGCGGTGTTGGTGACACGTCACTTGTAAAATGTATTCTGTGATTTAGGAACACCACCCATGTCAGTGCAGTCAAAATAATGTAATACATCAAGTGTATAAGTTTATCCTGGTCTCCTGGACCAGGAGTTTTATACTTCCAGCTACTGTAGCTCCCCGTTTACTGGAATCAGCAAGCAGGTTCCACTTTTTCCCGTCCTTCAACAATGCATACACAAACAAAGTGAGACTTACCATTCATACCAGGCTATGATTAATGGCACTGTTATCCATATCCCCACATTTGCCATTGTTATAACGCTTATCCTTATTTGAGTACACACTAGCATTACTGCATTTGACCTGCCGCTAATCAACGTAAACATTTCCTTTTTTGGGTTGAGTCCGCATGCTAGACGTGACATCACCGGCAACAGCGAGCAACAAGGTTGTCAGGGAAACAGCGCAGGTCTTTTGTCAACAGTTAGAAATTCTTACGGTAAGATGAGAAGGGCATTCAGGCAGAACGAGCCCGACAATGCAAACCCGCGGAGGAAACGCCCCCGCCTGGCCTCGTCCCAGAAGCGCACGCACAGGGCCCCTGAAAGAAAAGCGCTCTTTCGTTCCCTCTCGCCGGTGACGTCCGGCCCACGCAAACGGGGCCTGGTTTTGCCGGAGACGTATAGAGCGACCTGAAAAAGTCACACGCACCTCCTGCAGGCCTGTTTCTTCCCAACCTTTTAGCAGTCAGTGATTCATCTGCCCTTGAAGGTTGACAACGGCACCCTGTCTGAGTGCGATTCTCACCGGTGTAGTATAAACACGCGGCTACTTTTCCTCAGAGCTCTTTCTCTGCCAGCCTGAAGGCCTTTCATAGTGGGACCAGACCAGGACGGCAGTTCCTGACATGAGGTAGCTCCACAGCCCCAATCCCTCCAGGGGCTCAAATCCTTCCTGGACCCCTCTCATTCCAGGGGCCCCACTTATTCCAGGGCCACTCCAAAAGGCCCCATGTTCATGGCCTGGCATCTGCCTTGTTTTCTAAGGTATGTTCATTGTTTACAGTGTTGGGAAAAAAAGTTTATTGGCCCAACACTCTAATCCACAGCAAGTTACACTTCAGTTCTATGAAAAGAACATACGTGAAACAGAGATCACAGGAGTGACAAAAAGTCAGGAACAACAGAAGAAAAGAATGACAGTAAAAATTCCTAACAACCAAAACAAAACCAGTAAAGGTTCCCGGTAGACAAATTAAAACAGACACTCTTCCAGCTATATTCACAAAGCAGCTAGCCAAATATTTACAACAAACAAATGGTGCTACTATAAATCATTCGCTTCCCCGTAACCTAGCCCAATCGCTACACTATCTAGTACAGACAAAATTGTGGGGATTTTATTGTAAAATAGACTGCTTTTTTTCAAAATACTCGTCAATAACAACACATCTGCTCAGGCCAGAAGCACCATAATGTTCCTATAGTGAAATGCTAGCTGTTTCTGGTTCATAAAGATTAGACTCAATCCGTGTATTGACTGGAGGAGTCACCACTCTACGAGGATGCTGGGAATATCCTGCTGAAACCTGGACACTCCTGCTGAGAGACAGATCATTTAGCAAGAAAAAAGATCCATCACTTAAACCATTAACCGATCATGCAATATTTATTCATCTCAAGCTCCTTTTTACACATTTTGGCTGTTAATATCTCAAGCACTAATTACATTCAAAGGGGTGTTATGTTTAATATGTTGGTACGAATACACAATGTTACATCGCACGATGACTACGTCTGTACTTCTCTGATGTCTCAAGTCAAGGCTGCAATCGGTTTTTATCCCTTATTTAAGCACAATATTATAAGTTACATAATCGAAAATGCCCCAGATCTAAACGGAGACCACCGCCCGAGAGCTTATCTCTAAGTGGCGTCTAATTGAGGTTCGCACAAGAGGCCAAGTGGCGGTATCAGACCACAATCAGAGCGACGGCTCTGAAATTCAAACAGAAGTCCAGAAAACGGTGTCGCGGGCCAGATTCTGAGAGGTCGCGCCAAACACAACCCATTTAAGCGCCACGCTAATGCGTCTCTGGAGAGCGGCCATGTTCGGCCCCGGCGCCGCGCTGGAAAGGCCTTCCGTCTCGGGGGCCCGCTCTGTTTTCTTTGCGCCGTGCGTATTTGTGCACGCGAGCTAGCGACGGCGCGGAACCGGGTCTGCCAGGGACTCCTTCCGACTCGCCGCAGAGGCCCCAGAGGGCTATTAGAAAACTCCCCGCCTGTCCTGCTGCCGTTTCTCCGTTACTGTTCGTGTCCCCCCGAGGGGAGGCCTGTTCTATCGGCGCGATCCGTCCACGCTACGATAAAAACGTGAGGAATCGCTCCTCGGCGTCTCGTGGAAGAGCTGCGGACGCCGCGGCGTGGAGACGCTAGCGTCTGCTCCGCGCCGCTCTGAGCACCGCTGCCCGGCCGTTCGCCCGCGCGCCTTCCCCCGTTCTTTACCGCCTGCGCGTTTCCGCCAACTTATAATTGCAATTTATAAATTCCACACGTCTCTGCCATGGATTCCTCACTGCAAGCCCAGTCCCTGCAGTGCAGATGCAAAGCCTTTATCTTGGATAATGATGTCATGCATAGGGAAATTCAGCACAGCCTAAGATATGATTAGGCACGGTAGGGGGTGTGGGGGGGGCTGCGGTTGTTCTTACGCAATCAAACAGGCCAGCGATTTTGCATGTGGAAGGTGTCTAGGGGTGGAGTCACACAAGATAAATGAATCCGGCTGCCCTGAATGTAATTGCTTATCGTTTACTGCAGTACGAGAAAGAAAAACTGCTGTTGTGTGCCACCACCCACACACACACACACACACTCTCTCTTTCGCACTTCCTCTAATTTCCACTGAGGCTTGCCTCTTACATAATCACCATCAGGCGCTCTGTTTCTCTTTTTCATATTTCTCTCTGCTCTATCTCTCCGCTCACGCTTGAGCGCGCAACATAATCTGATCCCCGGGGAGGATTTGTCGGAAGAGAGAGAGAGAGAGAGAGAGAGAGAGATGCAGAGCGAGGGGGCGGGAGGAGGGGGGGGGAGCGGTGATACCATCTGACAATGGGCCCGTTTGAGTCGGCGCTGCCAGACCCCTTTGTGAAACGAGGGCGGATCACGTGTGGCGGTAATGCGCGGTTATCGCCCCGGCTCTGCACTGGCTCCGCCCCCCCTGGAGGAGGGGATCTGCCGCTGTGTGCAGGGGGGGGCAGGGGGAAATAAAAACCTCGCAGAGGTGCCAGGGCTACAGGGCAAACGAGGAGAGCAGGAGCAAACCTGAAAGCCACAGAGCAAACGTCACTCTACGCTCTCCGCTTGTCCAGGCTTGACGCCTTCACACAGAATCCCTGTGAAACTTCACCTTTCTAAGAAGGAACTGCGCCCTGCCTGTTCCACAGCCATTCAGCAGACTTGGGACCTGGGTTATGACTTATGGCCCTCATTGATTTCCCACAGTCTCTCAGAGCAGCTCAGACTGAGCGGCCAGGGCAGAGGTCTGTACTGAACAGGCGAGTTCGAGTAGTTCCAGCACATTCCGCAGCACCAGGAAGTGGCACTTAGCGTGCCTAAGTGTGGGAGTTGCAAACACACAGGAGAAAGTGCCGGTGAGAGGGCTCCAGATGACACAGGACAGAGGGCATGTGACAGGAGGGGGAAGCGGCGCTCTCTCTCCATCCCGGTGCATGACCTCTGAGTCACGTGACCGCACTCGTCTAATCAACTCCCGTGTGCCTCGGGGAGAGGGCGTGTGTGTGTGTGTGTGCGCGTACATTTGTGTGTAAGTGGGTTAGTCAGTGTGTGCATGTGTGCGAGTGAGTTACTCTGCGTGTCTGTGTGAGTGTGTGTGTGTGCCTGTGCATGTGTGTGGGTGTGTGTATGTGTGTTTACGTGGGTTGCTCTGAGGGTGTGAGTGGGTTACTGTACGTATCTGCACGAGTGTGTGAGTGTGTGTGTCTCTCCCTGGTCTGTATGTGATCTATGTGGTGTGGGTGTGGGAAAGGTGCGTTGGGAGGGGAGTGTGAGAGTGAGGGTGTGGTGTGTGAGGGGGTGTGTGTGTGTGGGGTGGGGCCCGGTCTGACTATTGTGATCTTGAGGGCGGGCAGTCAAGGGCCGGAGGTGTGTGAGAGAGGAGCGGGCGGAGTGTGTGAGAGAGAGGAGCGGGCGGAGTGAGGCACGCGGGGCTGTGTGAGAGAGAGGAGCGGGCGGAGTGTGTGAGAGAGAGAGAGGAGCGGGCGGAGTGTGTGAGAGAGGGGGAGGAGCGGGCGGAGTGTGTGAGAGAGAGGAGCGGGCGGAGTGTGTGAGAGAGAGGAGCGGGCGGAGTGAGGCACGCGGGGCTGTGTGTGAGAGAGAGGAGCGGGCGGAGTGAGGCACGCGGGGCTGTGTGTGAGAGAGAGGAGCGGGCGGAGTGCCGCACGCGGGGCTGTGTGTGAGAGAGAGAGCGGGGCGGAGTAGTGAGGAGAGGGAGCGGGCGAGCTGAGCACGCGCGTGTGAGGCGAGGAGCGGCTGAGTGTGACAGAGAGGAGGCGGCGGAGTTTCTAGGGCAGGAGCCGAGGCGAGTGCTGTCAGCGAGGGGGGGGCGGAGGGGGAGTGGAGGACGCGGGGATGTCCTAGCGAACAGAGCAGTGCGAGTGTATGAACTAGAGCCGCGTGGGAATCAGCTCAGCCTATCGACCCCCATGGCCCAGTGAGCTGAGGGAAAAGAAAGGCTGTTAACCCTCTCGCTCTCGGCCGAGACGCGGGCTTTGAAAGGGCGGCGGGCGACTCGAGGAGCGAGGCTCCTCACAGCGGCGCCACGCCCGCGCCTCGGCTCCTCTCGCCAGTCTCACACGGCGCTTTGTTCGCGCGAGCGGCTCTTGATGCGAGGCGCTGAAATAAACCCCGCCCCTCCCGCAGGTCACCGAAGGCCCAGGGCATCGGAGAGACTGGCGCACAGAAAGAGGAACTGGGCACGATGATGAAAGACAGCGAGAGAGAAATAGCCGGGGGAAAAAGAGGGAACAAGCGTGGCAGTTCCCAGTACCGCAACGGAATCGCCGACACCAGGGATGACTGTGACATTTCAGGCCAAGCGCTGGTCCACCTCAAGCGGTTCCACTTCCCCAAACACACACGTGGCTCGGTTAAAACTACAGGAAGTCGAGTCAAAACTGAAATTAAATCATTTGCATGCCAGTACCTCTGTGGTTTTCTGGCTAAATGAAGATGCTGGTTAACCCTTTCTTAACCCTTTTTTAAAACACCTTTCATTTTCTGCTATAACCGTGCTAAATCTCACTTAAGTAAACATTTTTAAAAATAAATAATCAATGTAAATCAATTTTTTTCCCAATGGCACTTTTAAGAAAAAGGTTCTCTACTAAAAAGCCATGAAAAATAGAAAAATATCATTAGTAAATAAAAACTTATAAGCAACATTCAACTAAATGCAAGCTTGAAAAAAGTAGGTAAAACAGGTGTAAAAAACAGGGAGCAGCTGCTATACTTATTTACAGCCTTTATTTAATCATTGGCAAAGGCAGCCTAATATATAAACGTCATTCTGTTTTAAGAGTACTCAACACAAGTTAGACCAGCTAGATAAATTGGTGCTTACACAAATGATCCTTTGAGCATACAGTAATATGCTGGTTATATTACATATCATTTTATTTCATAACTTAATATTTTACTAAAGGTGTGCAATGAGAATAAACCATGTCTTTTGCCGTTGATAGAAAATTGATCATTTTGGGCCAAATTGGATGTGGGAGTAGAGTAATTAAATCAAGCTGGAGTGCCACATTTTCATCAGTAAAAGAGAGGCTCCTCTAACTCACTGAGGGGAGATGAACAGGCTCTCTAGTTCCTGAATGAGGGAGAAATCCAGTGGAGAGCACAAGCAGCGTAAAATGACTGAGTGGCATGGGTCATGGTTTCAAAGATTAAGATGCACTGCTTGCAACCCTGTTTTGCGTTTCATCAGAACCAAAGGACCATGAGGGACCGGAGCCTGGTGGTTGGGTGGACAGCCTGACACGGAGGCCGTACGGAGTGATAAGCAGGTCACGGTGCTGGGCTGTGCCTGGGGGGGAAGGAGGAGCACGATGGAACCGGTATTGGCCGACTTTGCCGGTTATGCGGGGCGGTCTGGCTCCCACGGACACCGTTACTCTGGGGGAGCTGCCGGTCTCCCGCCTGAATGTGAGCGGCCCGGGGAAGAGCGTCCGGGGAGGGGCCCCGGCGTGGGAGGGGCCCCAGTGTGGGAGGGGCGTACAACGCCTGAGCTCGCCGCTCCCTGCACCGGCGAAGAGGAGCAGAAAGCGGGAGTGCGGAATGCGAATAAGCGGGATGAACACTCCGCGGGGAAGGAAGGGGAGACCGGGGGAGGGGAGGGGAGGGGCTGTATCAGGCGGGGGGGCCCTGATTCGCGGAATGAGCGCCGCGCTTAAATCAGTCAGCTGATGGCTGCGGGCGAGCCCTGCGGCAGCCGTCACATGGGCTCTGAGGCGCTCTCTCTTCTCTCCTTCGCTCTTTCCTTCTGGCTCCCCATTAAAAAATGGAAGTGTGTTTAGTGCCTGGAATGCAGGAGGTGTCAGACAGCAGAGAGCGTGCCAGAATGGGGTTTGCCGTTGGGAGGGGAGGAGGGGGGGCGGGTGTGCCCCTCCAGGGGGAAAAAAAAGAAACAAATGCAAAAAAAACAAGAAGCATGGGAAAAAAGGGAAACGGAGCTCTTCTGGCTCAAAGTTTCGAAGGCGTTTGAGGCCCCGGGCGTTCTGGGCGAAGAAAGAATGTGAGCCTGCTGATCTGTGTTTAATCTCGCCGAAATCAGGCTGTGACAGGCAGGGGATTCGGCCCCACGGAGCACAGGGCGTAGTGTGTGGAGAGCAAGCATGTGTGGTGTGGAGTGCGTATGGTGTGGAGTGCATACGGTGTGGAGTGTGTGTGGTGTGGTGTGTAGTGTGTGTGGAGTAGTGTGGAGTGTGAGTGGTGTGGAGTGCGTACGGTGTGGAGTGTGTGTGGTATGGAGTGCGTATGGTGTGGAGTGCATACGATGTGGAGTGTGTGTGGTGTGGAGTGTGTGTGGTGTGGAGTGCGTATGGTGTGGAGTGTGTGTGGTATGGAGTGCGTATGGTGTGGAGTGCGTACGGTGTGGAGTGTGTGTGGTATGGTGTGTAGTGTGTGTGGAGTGTGTGTGGTGTGGAGTGGAGTGCGTACTGGTGTGGAGTGTGTGTGGTGTGGAGTGCATACGGTGTGGAGTGTGTGTGGTGTGGTGTGTAGTGTGTGTGGAGTAGTGTGGAGTGTGTGCGGTGTGGTGTGTAGTGTGTGTGGAGTAGTGTGGAGTGTGTGTGGTGTGGAGTGCGTATGATGTGGAGTGTGTGTGGTATGGAGTGCGTATGGTGTGGAGTGCATACGGTGTGGAGTGTGTGTGGTGTGGTGTGTAGTGTGTGTGGAGTAGTGTGGAGTGCGTACGGTGTGGAGTGTGGGTGTGGAGTGCGTACGGTGTGGAGTGTGTGTGGTATGGTGTGTAGTGTGTGTGGAGTGTGTGTGGTGTGGAGTGGTGTGGAGTGCGTATGGTGTGGAGTGCGTACAGTGTGCTGTGCAGTGCGTGCAGGGCGGAGGGTAGCCAGTGAGACTGAGACTTTGGCAGCTCCCGCCCCGCAGCGTCTCAGAGCCAGCGACCGCATGGCTGTCCCGTTCCCCCTGCAAGAGGCCCGGGCCTGGAGGGACAGAGAGCCCCCCCCCATCCTCCCACACACACACACACACACACACACACACACACACACACACACACACTCACACACACTCTCACACACTCTCACACACTCTCACACACACACACACACACACACACACACACACACACACACACACACACACACACACACACACTCACACACACACACACACACACTCACACACACACACACACACACACACACACACACACACACACAAACTCACACACACACACACACACTCACGCCACCCTTCCACACACCAACCGACACGATTCTGTCACACACGCGTCTTCAGCCTAGGACCCGAGGGGGAAAACTCATTCAGGAATGCTCGCTTTGAAGACAAACCACCAACCCACACACAGTCAGGTTTCTTTAAAAAAAAACACAAGTGATTTTCAAAGAAAGAAGAAAAATCTACTTTCTAAGAGGAACTGGCCTTAATATCGCAAATGGCCCACACATTACAAAGGCAACCTGAAACAATGGTCCCTTTTTATTTGAAGAAAAGACCCATTAGCTAGAGGCTTCTCTTCTACTTCTTTGCCATGCAAAAGCCCCGCTTTTCCTATTGTAGCCTTAAAGGAATAAAGAACTGAAAACACAACCAAGCCTCTTTAGCAGGCCCATGGCCAGACTCACCCGAGAGGGGGGGTTAGATATTATACAGCAGGAAACCGCAGCGCGTTTCACCACCTATGACCTCATTTCAACTTCCTGTTCTAAACTCGGTTGGTTAGAGAGCAAACGCAACGCTACCACACCTGCATACGTCTGTGACGCTGATATGCAGAACTAGCTCGCATTTATACACGTTCATTTAGCGGAAGCTTTCGCCCAGAGCAGCTTACACATCATCACAAACAAGGCTAGGTAATACAACAGCACAGATACATAAAATTACATGTAAAACGATCAAACAAAGTGCAAGTGTAAGAAACAATGCTACACTGAACAACGATGAAAACGAGTATGAACGCGTATGAAACAATGTTCCTTCAATGTTCACTTGGCTCTGATATACGTCCAGAAGACACAGTGAAGGGAACCGACTCAAAGAAACCGAAATCAAAAGGTGCACGAGACCAGCCAACCTCGTCGAACTTCCTGGGCATAGAGCTCAGTTCTAAAGAAGGCGGCGTATTCTTCCCCCAGATGACTGGAGACTGGTTGGGTGGGTCACACGAGTACAAAGCAAGATTCTTGAAAAGGAGAAGCGGTCTTCTTTTTTTTACTTTGTTGACAGAAAGGGCTACCCAGGAAGCTAGCAAATACTAGTTAGCTACCTCACTATTGCAAAACAAGCCACGTTTTTGGGTGTCACGTGCATTTCAAAGGCTTGCAAGGCGCTGGGGTAGCCTGCCAAAGCACTAGGCCTGAATTTCTATCTGTCTGTCAGATAATATAATGAATTCTCATCCTACACGGAAAATAGTATCAAAACCATTCTTTTCAGAGTCCCATCAAGGCTAGAAGTAATTTAAATTGCAATTGCACACCATTCTATGAAAACCGAGATACAATGGATGTTTTTGTGCGATCGACTCCAAGCTCCAGCTCTTTCTGTCATCTTGACTCACTAAATTAATTTGCATTAGACACATTTTTTGATGAGAGCAAAATGACAGATATGCTCTATAAATGACAGAAAAATGGTAAAAAGTTTTTCAGCAAAAATCTCAAAGTAGGTCAAATTTGAGTTGGTGCAAGCCATTTCTCCATAATAACAAGTAAAATCTGCCACCATCGCTTGTAATAAAACTTTTTTCTGCAAAAAATACGTGCCCACAAAGATATTTCTCATCTCTCTCTGGATCAAGTTAGTGCCAATGTGCAAAATTTGACTCAGTAATGTTGGGTTTGCACAGGGAATGATGGTGCCTGACCGCTTCCTCCAGTACACCCGAGGAGGACCAGACTCGACATGCAGTGCATCTATATTATCACTTTTTATACAGTTTTTATGTTCCTTTTTTGTTTCAGGGAAGTAATGCTTTCGTAGGTTTACAAACTTGCATAACCTACTGGCATGTTTACTCTGCAGAGCTGAATGTGTACAATGTAAATAGAGGATTTGTGGAGAGAACGTCACTAATATAAACGTTAACGAACACTGACCTGAATTAATGACTAATGACCAATGTATCTGAATGACTAACGCTAACAGATCCAATCAATTGATAGGGGAATGTGAGAGAATCAGTGATAAAAATATTTTAAACTGAAGAATAACACCATTAAAACAAAAAAAGTAAAGCTAAAGTGGAAAGGCTGGGATGGGACGCTGTTAGACGCTTACCTCTCATTCCCAGGCTGGAACTCGGACAGAAGGGAGGGTCGACGGCGATGGTGAGGCTGGGACATGGCTGCATGGGGCACGTGGGAAGTGTAGTCCCGTGAGTGAGAGTGGTAGTCAGCCAGCCCTACTTCCTGAAATACAATAGTACGCGGTCACATTCTCATTCCAATGCAGGACCAAGAGCTCAGCTAACAGATTTTTCTCATTGAGGACAGTTCAGCTGACGCTATGGAATGTCACACCAATGTTAAGACATAGCGCTATACATGTACCGCACAATTAAGACATAAGATTAAACGATTCATTGCAATTGCAAGTGTTCCCATTTCTGAAACCACATTCAGTTGTGATTTGCAGACGGTGTCATGTCCTGATGGACCATTTGCAACAATTACTTAACAGTTTCTAACTAGACACTAGATATTTTTTCCAACCATTTATTTTGCGGTAGAACTATGAAAGGAATCACGTCCCCCTTGCTCTCTCTCTCTCTCCCTCCCTCATGTCTGGAAATGAAGCTTTGTCTACTCCCACTCCTCCCTGGGTGACCGGCCAGGTCCGAATGTCTCCCCTCATCTATCCGTCTCCGTGGCGACAAGCCGGAAGAGCGAGGGATTACCTCCGAGGGCGGCCGAGGGCCCGGGGAGGTGACCCGCCGGGTGCCTGTCTTTACCAGCGGGCGAGCGGCGGTGCGTACGCGCCAAAGCTTCGCCGCGCGACGCACTTTCGCTTCGGGCCCCCGAGCTCATCTCTCCCCCCCCGTCCCACACAGCTCACAGAGCGGGTTATATCCAGTCCCTTAATCAATTATTTAACAAGCTAAATATAAACTGCGTGACTCCTGGACGGGGGGGGAGGCGGCCCCGCTCTTTCTCTGAGGCATTCAGACAGTAAACGCAGAGCGCAGATCAGGGAAACATCCCGGATGGATCAGGCGCAACCAGCCGAAATGTGCGATTCAATAGCGCCGCTGCTGCAGCGGCTGCTCCGACTGACATTTGGAAAAGGCACGTTCGGGGGAAGGAGGGAGGGAGGCGGTTCAGCGTCTCCCTGGGTTATGAGATAGACGCATCTGCTTTGACATTACCCCAGAGAGTCGGATAACTGCATAATGCAGACGGGGCAAGAAGTCACGCTGCTCTAATGAGTTCAGGCTTGACAGGCAGGTGTGCGTGTGTGTGTGTGTGTGTGTGTGTGTGTGCGTGCGCACTTGTGTGCATGAGAAAGAGGGAGAGAGAGAGAGAGAGAGAGAGAGAGAGATAAATAGAGGTTGTTACATGAGCCCTGGGAGGAGCCTTTGCCCTTTCCTGGCCAATCACAGCGCAGTATGAGCGCACCTATCGGGGCCCAGCTACTTCTGAAGCTCAGCACTCAGACCTTCACACAGAGTGGGACCATTTATTTCATAGCGGTTCTCAACAATAATTCTCCATATAAGCTGGAGCACCATCAACACCATGCCTGAGAAGCACGGTAGTGCTGTACAGTAAAGCAGAACCGTCATCTTCCATAATGATTTATGAATTATGATGTTATACGGCGCAACGCACACAAACCAAAGCCAGGGGTCTATACATCATACTGATGCTTCTGGAGTCTGAGGCCTCAGAACCCATAAAGTGGGGTTTGGAAATAAAGAAAGTGAGCGCAGAGGAAGTACAGCACACCAGTCACCAGCTCCTCAGTTCCTTAACCTGCATTCTGAAATTATTTCATTTCCCATTCTGCTTTTATCTGCTGATCGCAAAAATGTGGCAGAGAGGATTAATGACCGTCGCGCCTGTAAACACATTATTAGACATTAATTCAGCGGATCCATTCAGCAAAAATGTACAGCAATTAACTCAAAGTCCCAGGATGCAACTTTCTCATAAACACAAAGCAAATTAATTTGAAAAATGTTCGTTTTGTGGGAAAACTAACTTCTCTGTGCAGGTATGAGGAGATGACATGGCGTGGGACGCGGGGAGGCTAATTAAACTGCATGGAAGCGGAGGAGGCTAACGGCTGCTGATAGCACAAGCACACAGACCCGTCTCTGCGTAGCGTGTCAGGCAGACTCACCGTGTGCGCCCGGGCCAGCTGCAGAGGCAGGCCAGCGGGGTTGCTCAGGTGTCTGGCGTCCACGGCCCGCCGGACCTGGGGTACAGACTGGGGGTGGGAGGACATGCTGGGGGGCCGAGGGGCGGGGCTGGGGGGCGACGGGTCCCTCTACAGGCGGCGGGTAGGCATGGCTGCGCCGCAAACCTTGCGCATCGTGTGTGTTTTTCTGTGACCAGAAATCTGGAAAAACAAAAGAACGACATCAGTTTAGGGAAAAGGCTAACGTTGGCATAGCATGACATTCCAGCATATCGTGCACCATGTTCAGGAGCGGGAGGTATGGCTGACAGGAAGCCGTGCGGTGCACACGGTGCGTCTCCGGAGCTGTGGAGGGACTGAGAGGGCCTCGGCGGGGGAAAGCGTTAGCAGACCAGCCTGGCGACCGCTGGGCGCGGAGCCACTGATGAGATATCCATCGCTCCCGCCGGAGAGAGAGGAGTGAAAGACCTCACACCTGCTCGGGCCGGATGCGTCTTTCTCTCCGCACCCAACAGGCCCCTCTCTCTCTCTGTTTCTCTCTCTCTCTCTCTCTCCTCTCTCTCTCTCTCTCTCTCTCTCCCTCTCTCTCTCTCCTCTCTCTCCTCTATAACTCTCTCCCTCCCTCAATCTCTCTCTCTTCTCTCTCTCCCTCCCTAAATCTCTCTCTCTTCTCTCTCTCCCTCCCTCCCTCCCTCCCTCCCTCTCTCCCTCTCTGACTGGGGGCTCTGTTTCCCTGGCAGACAGCTGATCTGCTCCTGCTCGGAGAACAGGCCTACACTGTGGCCAGACAGTCTGCCGGGCGGCCTACGTGCAGACAATAAATAAAATAAAGAAAGGCGAAAGGAGCGACAACTCCCTGACCCGACGCCCATACCCCCGCCCGCGCCCCGACGCCGCCGCTCTAAAACTCCGGCGGAAATGGGATCGCTCGTCCTTGACGACGGAAGATCAGAAATAAACAGCGAGGCGGGAGCGGGGAATAAGAGGGGGGTAATCCTCTTACGGGCTTCAGGCAGATTCCTGCACGGAGAGAGGGGGGGTTCTGTTGACTTGCTGGGAAGTGAACCTTTGTGAGATCAGCGTGTGCAGAACTGGGTGAAACGGCTCTGGCTTTAACATCAAACCCGGGTTCCGCGGAAGCTCGTTTCCTAGGGCGGAGTTTTTTTTCTTTGCACAGCTTAATGCGAGGAGGACCGTACAGTGCAGACAGACCACGAGGAGGAGAGCCAATGAGAAATGGCCACAATTACATCAACATGCATCGACTTTAACTCGTTTACCAGCGCTTACTCTCAGGACCAATGTCGCACGTCCGTGGTGAATGCTGGAAATGTGAAAGCGCACGGCCACGAGACCCGACGCTCTGACCCAGCTCTGGGGAGGATCAGCAGGGCGGAGCGCCAGCGCCCGGCTTTAATGACACGGCATGTCCGAGAGAGCGCCGCGCGCCCAGCTCCTGTTTAAACAGCCAACAGCGCGTCGGCGTGGAGTAGCGACGCGGTCAGCTCCTGGATCTCCACACGTTCCCCCCCCACACCGGTAACGGCGCATGATATTGCCGCATATTAATGGCGGGAGTTTCGCCGTCCGCCTCCGCGCCGCGGAACGTTCGTTTACGGCTCCCGTCGTTACGACATGTCACTTCCTGGTGTCTCCAGTGACCGATGTGTCTGCGGTCTGGCTCTGCCCCAGACTGCTGGGAGTTTCCTCTCTGCTTCGTTTTCACCGCAGAAAAACAAACACTGACGACGGAACAGCAAGCAGAAAAAAAATCTCACACCAAAACTCACGAGACACATTAACTTCTTTAGATCTCTCTTTCCACTGATCCTCTCGGAGCTGCCCAAAGTTAATGTTTACTGAGGACTACCAATAAAAACTGGATGAGCATTACTACAACACACATAAAAAAATGTGCACAGACAAGGAAATTCAATGCAAAGGCCATTCAACACTCTTAGCTGCGTATAAAATCTTTGCTGACGGACTAAATTATCCCTTTAAGGCACTGGCTCAGTTTGTCGATGATTATATGAACAATTTCACCCCGCTCGCTTAGAAAATCATCTGACCCATTTTTATAATTTACTATAAACAAAGGGGGATTTGCCCGTTACAATTCATGGACTTGCTCCAAAAAGGATTACTTAAAACAACAATTACAGTAATACACTGCTTGAGTAACTGCCCCACTTACAGGGTTAGATTACAATGCGCCGTTCACAGACTTAACTCCCATGATTCCTGTGCTCCACACCGGAGCCCGAAACCATGGGCTTTCAGTGGAGTTCATCAACGGAAACCATTTCCATCAGATCTGAATCTGCCGAAGACCGCCCCGCTTTTCGTTTCGGGGACGTTTACGCCAGACCTCTCCGACGGCGCGTGAAGGCTTATGAAAGCACAGGAGCGTCCGCCATTTCCATGCCGGGCGGCCGAATGACACGCCGCTGCAGCATTTGCATGGCTCATAAGTGTACCGCCATTAGCAACGTTAATCCGCTTTGCTGTGGTACTGACGCTGCCCACATAAAACCTGGCTGGGGAGTTAGAATTAGATCTTACTTAAAGTTTGTATTACTCAAATTCATTTCAAACTAGCCTACTTGTTGGCAAGTACCAAAATTCATATTTATCTATCTACATTGTTAATTTGTTAGGTGATCCAATCATTTGTGTTTCCGGTTGGTTGAAAAAAGTTGTTTTTGTGAAGTACTGCACCGAGGGTAACAAAAATAAATTTTATTAAACTTGAAATTGATAGGCCAACATCTCTAGCATACTTCTGGCTCATTGTTGTTTTGGTAGTCAGCACAGTAAATTATATTTTTAGTTTTGAAGAGATTAGATCCAAAGGTCAATAGAAGTAGCCTATATGCTGCTGAGTTTTTGGATTTTGATATTTGGTGATATCTGTGAAGATGGCATATAGAATATAGTCAAGATATAAATACCCGGAATGTGTTCTCTTTCAAAGACCCACATCCTCATACTGAATCTTCCCCAGACTGCATAATGTAATCTTAATGAAATTGCATCACTCTACCACACTGGAATTGCATTACAATGCGGCAGACTTTTTTGCTTTATACAACAAAACTACCGGGAGATACTACTACGAGAAGACCAGGGCTCAGACAGAAAAAGGAAGCTCTGTTCTTCAGTTGCAAAAAGAAAAGGAGAACCTGCTGGCCAGGCGACAGACGCCCAATGGCTGTTGAGTTCCGAGTTCTGGGAAGGAGAGGTAGCATTCCAGAGTGTGGCATGTGACCCTGGCTCCCCCGCCAAAAGGAGGCATTAACCCCCCCCCCGCGGCCCTTTCTCCAAGCCTCAGAGCCATGACCCCTATTGCTCCATCTCAGGGAATTGGGTTTCAGTACGAGCCCGACCTTACCCTGGGCCTGCACCTATCCTGGTTACCACTGCCCTGTCAGATGAGCTAGCTTTGCCAGATAAGCAATGAACGCACACTGGTTTGATTTAAGCAAATCTCCACTGTGATGGGCTTCCAAACCCCCACCTTCTGATTTTCAGCTCCGAAAGACTCCAAAAGAGTATTCTTCAAAAGGCAAGCACAGCCATTTGATTTCTGATGAGACGCAGGGCTGCTGCTAGCTAGCTAGCTAGCGGATAGCCGTGCGGAAGCGGGGGGACTAATTAAAGCATCAATCTGTCCAAGTGACTTTCCAGATGGGGCGGTCGCCGAGGGCGCGGAGTCTGGCACGTCTCGCAGGTGCGGCGCGCTAGCCTAAGTCTCTCCTCCGCGCAAAGAAAGCACAGAGGCAATTATCATTTGCATGCCTCAAAGTGCGACATATGACAGTCTGACAGGAAGGGGGTTTAAAAAGGAACAATCCCAAGACGGCTTCAAACCCAGGTGTGGCCCAACGTTGCCTGGAAAGCCTCAACAAACTAGGATATGGAAAGTTACGCTTTCTGATTCTCTTCACAGTTTCCACTGAAGAAGCCACTCATCCTCAGAACATGTGGACTTAATGGGTCTCCACTGTATCAAGAGTGCATCTGCAGCATCTAAACCACGGGTGTAAAGGCTTTGCTGTTAAGGGCCGGTGTAGGTGCAGGTTTTTGTTTTAGCCCCGCACTCATGTACCTGACTGTGCTTATCAATCCTGACTGAAGACCATGCACACTGACCCTTTTCAGATGAGACTGGACACCCCTGATCTAATAAAAAATAAATACAAAATGCAGTGGCATTTTCAACTGTGTACCAAAATTAAGAGCTGAGATGAAGAAATAAATGTACAGAGTTCAACAAAGTTGCCAAACGATTCCATAAAGAGAAGGGCACTTCCCTTTATTTCTCTCCATCCCTCTGTCGCGCGGTTTCGTTTCATTTCACGGTTATGTGAGGAGTCGTGTTAGCAGAGCGGCGAGCGGGGACCTTGCAGGAGGAACAGAGGGTCTTTGAGAAAGCCAAGAGACGGGCCAGACAGCAGGGCTCGCGCCCGCGGAGACGGGAGGGGCCCGGGGGTCCAGGTGCTCCGCTCCTCCTCCTCCACCCCCCACCCCCCCGCTGAGCCCACGCTAACCGCGCCGCGGCTCATTAGACCTGATCAGCGTTCGCTCGGCCCCGCGCGCCCCTCAGCCACACCACCTCACCGCTCGGCGGGAAAACCGCCATTCTAATCGACTTCTAAAGAACGGCACGTTTCCAGCCCTGGAACAAGAACCAGTTGGAGCAGCTGCTCTGAATAGCAACCTACCCCGATGATCTCATGGTAGTACACACAAAACAGGGAAAGCAAATAAGCCAACCGTAGACATTCGCTTAGACATAAGCAAAACACTGAGCTCAGGAGACGACCAGGTCAACACTGAGCTACACCGCTCAGAGGAGGCCGAGGAAAGGAAGGGAGGAGGAGAGGAAAGAGGGAGGGAGGGAGGGAGGGGGGAGATGGAGTCCTTTTGTTTTCAGGGGCTTTTACAGTTGAGATCAAAATGGCTGAAGCGGCTCTGGGTGGAAAGAAAGAAAGAGAGAGAGAAAAGGGATACTGCCCTGTCATAAGACCCAGAGGGAGGGGGGAAACCTGCATAGAGAGAAGTGACAATAGAAGGCCATTGACATAAACAGAGCGCCTCCCCAGCAGACAGGAGGCGAAGCTCATGCGCTGGCACCGGCTCAGACGCCCACGGGCGGGAACGCCAGGCTCTGCCAGCTTCCCGAGTGAACTCGGTCACCCCGGCGCTCTCACACGCCACGGCTGCACCGGAATGAACCCGCGCCGCGCCGCGCCGCACACCGCCGCTACCAAACTCTACCTACCCTCCTCCCCGCTCTGGGATGGGCCCCCGCGAAAACGAAGGAAAGTTTTAAAAGGGGCACTGAACGAGCTAGGCGGTAGCTCTCGAACCACGCTCTATTGGAGCGGTTCCCTCGCGGGCAAACTTGCCAGAGACTAATGCCAGGAGTGCGTACAGAACACGCACAACAAAAGCAGGTGAGAGGGTGTAATGGACAGACGCACACCTGCAGAACAGCAGATTACGAGACCTCAGACGTTTGATGGGCCTTAATCTCAGCACAGAGACAGCAGCTCCTGGGCATTCAGACGCTCCATGTTAATCCCTCTGCTCTGCTAGCCTATTACTGACCAAGTACCATCACTTAACCTTACAAACTAATCAACATTATTTTACAAACACTGTGCATCAGGCCACATCGACCTGACCAGTCTCACTGAAATAAAATCTGAGGGGAACTCTCCATGGAGGGGAATGGTGGGTGCCAGTAAAGGGTTTTCCTCCCTCTCTGACCAGTGCGAACCAGGGAATAGAAAGTTTTGGGCAATCTCTGTCCACACTTCTCACTTCACACAGCTGATGTAACCGCTGCCGTAGAGAAGACAAAGTGGAACCGGTGCTCTCTGCATTCAGCCAGATGCTTAATGGCTAAATTTTAATTGGCAAATTAACTAGGCCTATACCGTTTAAAATCCAAGGCTAATGAGCTGCTCCTGTTTCTCTTCGATCATATGTGCAAGAGCTGAAAATTTGACTAGACTAAACACTTTTTTTTGAACGTCGATACGTTGATACTTTGCGGGTTCAGATAACTAATACTTGGGGGGTCGAGTCACAATTTATTCCAATGCTGGAGAATGGATGTGCCTGAAGTTGCAAGCTATTTCCATTTTGCACATACAAAATAATCACTTTTTTTTTTACATCACAAAATTTGAAAGTGTAGTGTGTTCATTTGAGAGAAATAGAAAGCTATTGACTGAAAGACGCCTGATCTTGATCCTGGAGCCAGCGAGAGGGATTTGAAATCAGTAAGGACACTGCATCAGTCGGGGGGCATTTAAAAGGGAGCAGCAGTCAGCTAATGAGCTGGCAGCTTCAGACTAGCAGGCTCAACTTAAACCGCCAGCCTGGTTAATGAATAAAATCATCCATTAACGTGCGAAACATCCAATTAAACGAGCTTTTACTGCGCACCGGTAGGTGTTGTGCTCTTAATTTCAGTATGCTACTCCCTCAGAACCGAGCTCCACTCAACAGGCTTTGAGAAACCAGCACGAGTGCAAGTTAAGGAGGAGTAGGTGTGCATACATTTCTTCCTGTTTACTCTCAGTAAGTGGGCAGTGAAAGCGCTACACGTAGGTTTTTTTGTTTCCTTTAAACAGAATCTGTAAAGACTCTTAAGCTGTAGTTCCCCTGCTGACTGGCTGAGAATTTGAAGGGTCTTCGGGGACGACGGTTCCAGAGCACAGAACCAGGGGAAAGGGCTTTAGGTCTGACGCATGGCCACCCACAAGCCACGAGCAGGATGACTTTCTGAGCCACCATTATGTCGCCCACATCGGGCTAGATACGCCCACAGCTTTACAGAGTTACTCAAAAAGAGCCCAAAAAAAAACACCGCTGCCAATCTCCTGATCCCCTGAGACGACTTTTTTAACTGCTTCAAGCCTTATCTGAACGCTTTAAAACGCAAGAAATTCTCAGTAATATCAAACGCTGAAACGCTGTGTCGGTGCCGAGCGGATAGCGCGTGAGGTGGCGTAGGCGGACGCTGGCTAACGATCGCCTGAGTCTCGCGCGCTGAGAACTGAAACAGGGAAGAACACGGGAGCGGCGATCAGACAGCAGAGTAAGCAGAGCGAGCGGGGGGGTGTGGGGGGGGGGGGTGAGAGGAACCGATACGACTGAGCGTGCGGTCTGCTCTTCCACCCGTCCCCGCTCCGTAATGACTGCGCCCCGCCGCGTTACCCCGTCTCCGCTTCCCGTTACCTGACCACCGGGTCGCTCCGCAGCCGTCGCGCTCATCGCGCTATACCTCGCCGTCATTCGCCCAGCTGGAGCGCCATCGTCCGCGCCGTTCTCATCCCGGGCGGTTAGGAAACGGGACTGGAGAACTCTGCCAGCTTTAACTACCCCCCCACCCCCCCACCCCCCGTGCTTAAACTGCAGGGCAGTGGGATTGGGGAATCCGGCTCGAGCTCCTGTCGTGTGACTGTTTATTTTGTTCTTGTGAAGGCGATTCTTCCTTCAATGCCCTTTCAAAAATAGGGAAATACGCAAATGTGGCGCTGCATGATGC
>NC_057942.1:9828306-9967053 GCF_018555375.3 Anguilla rostrata | reverse complement strand
ACCATAACAAGATATGGAATATATACATATTTCTTCAGGAAAACATTTTTTTTTAAAGGCCTCAAATATATTTTTTAGCATTTGTACTATGGAATTCACAGTCTTGACTTAGTTTTTCCACAATTTTAAATGAGTAATCACTTGTTTTCAAAAGTTCCTATGGTTTCAAATACTTTTAGGGCTCAACTTAGGGTTAGGGTTATGAAAACGATAAGTCTGAGGGTCGAGGCAAGTTTACGGCTGTGTTCAGCAGGTTAAAGAAAGGTACATGTTTTTTTTGTTTGGAGTAAAATTTTGAATACTAGTTAGGTCTATGCCTAACAATATGAATATACATATTTCTTCAGGAAAACATTTTTTTTTAAAGGCCTCAATATATTTTTAGCATTTGTACTATGGAATTCACAGTCTTGACTTAGTTTTTCCACAATTTTAAATGAGTAATCACTTGTTTTCAAAAGTTCTATGGTTTCAAATATTTTTAGGGCTCAACTTAGGGTTAGGTTATGAAACGATAAGTCTGAGGGTCGAGGCAAGTTTACGGCTGGTTCAGCAGGTTAAAGAAAGGTTAGACATTGGTTCTTTTTGATTTTGGACGAAAAAATTTGTATATACAGTATAGGTACCTATGACCATAACAAGATATGGAATATATACATATTTTCAGGAAAACATTTTTTTTTAAGCCTCAAATATATTTTTTAGCATTGTACTATGGAATTCACAGTCTTGACTTAGTTTTTCCAAATTTTAAATGATAATCACTTGTTTTCAAAAGTCCTATGGTTTCAAATACTTTTTAGGGCTCAACTTAGGGTTAGGTTAGAAACGTAGTCTGAGGGTCGAGGCAAGTTTACGGCTGTGTTCAGCAGTTAAAGAAAGGTTAGACATGGTTCTTTTTGATTTTGGAGATAAAATTTTGTATATACTAGTATAGGTACCTATGACCATATCAAGATATGGAATATATACATATTTCTTCAGGGAAAACATTTTTTTTAAAGGCCTCAAATATATTTTTTAGCATTTGTACTATGAATTCACAGTCTTGACTTAGTTTTTCCACAATTTTAAATGAGTAATCACTTGTTTTCAAAAGTTCCTATGGTTTCAAATACTTTTAGGGCTCAACTTAGGGTTAGGGTTATGAAACGATAAGTCTGAGGGTCGAGGCAAGTTTACGGCTGTGTTCAGCAGGTTAAAGAAAGGTTAGGACATTGGTTCTTTTTGATTTTGGACGATTCAAAAATTTTGTATATACTAGTATAGGTACCTATGACCATAACAAGATATGGAATATATACATATTTCTTCAGGGAAAACATTTTTTTTTAAAGGCCTCAAATATATTTTTTAGCATTTGTACTATGGAATTCACAGTCTTGACTTAGTTTTTCCACAATTTTAAATGAGTAATCACTTGTTTTCAAAGTTCCTATGGTTTCAAATACTTTTTAGGGCTCAACTTAGGGTTAGGGTTATGAAAACGATAAGTCTGAGGGTCGAGGCAAGTTTACGGCTGTGTTCAGCAGGTTAAAGAAAGGTTAGGACATTGGTTCTTTTTTGATTTTGGACGATTAAAAAATTTTGTATATACTAGTATAGGTACCTATGACCATAACAAGATATGGAATATATACATATTTCTTCAGGGAAAACATTTTTTTTTAAAGGCCTCAAATATATTTTTTAGCATTTGTACTATGGAATTCACAGTCTTGACTTAGTTTTTCCACAATTTTAAATGAGTAATCACTTGTTTTCAAAAGTTCCTATGGTTTCAAATACTTTTTAGGGCTCAACTTAGGGTTAGGGTTATGAAAACGATAAGTCTGAGGGTCGAGGCAAGTTTACGGCTGTGTTCAGCAGGTTAAAGAAAGGTTAGGACATTGGTTCTTTTTTGATTTTGGACGAGCCAAAAATTTTGTATATACTAGTATAGGTACCTATGACCATAACAGATATGGAATTATACATATTTCTTCAGGAAAACATTTTTTTTAAGGCCCTCAAATATATTTTTTAGCATTTGTACTATGGAATTCACAGTCTACTTAGTTTTTCCACAATTTTAAATGAGTAATCACTTGTTTTCAAAAGTTCCTATGGTTTCAAATACTTTTTAGGGCTCAACTTAGGGTTAGGGTTATGAAAACGATAAGTCTGAGGGTCGAGGCAAGTTTACGGCTGTGTTCAGCAGGTTAAAGAAGGTTAGGACATTGGTTCTTTTTTGATTTTGGACGAGCCAAAAATTTTGTAAATACTAGTATAGGTACCTATGACCATAACAAGATATGGAATATATACATCTTTCTTCAGGGAAAACATTTTTTTTTAAAGGCCTCAAATATATTTTTTAGCATTTGTACTATGGAATTCACAGTCTTGACTTAGTTTTTCCACAATTTTAAATGAGTAATCACTTGTTTTCAAAGTTCCTATGGTTTCAAATACTTTTTAGGGCTCAACTTAGGGTTAGGGTTATGAAAACGATAAGTCTGAGGGTCGAGGCAAGTTTACGGCTGTGTTCAGCAGGTTAAAGAAAGGTTAGGACATTGGTTCTTTTTTGATTTTGGACGATTAAAAATTTTGTATATACTAGTATAGGTACCTATGACCATAACAAGATATGGAATATATACATATTTCTTCAGGGAAAACATTTTTTTTTAAAGGCCTCAAATATTTTTTAGCATTTGTACTATGGAATTCACAGTCTGACTTAGTTTTTCCACAATTTTAATGAGTAATCACTTGTTTTCAAAAGTTCCTATGGTTTCAAATACTTTTTAGGGCTCAACTTAGGGTTAGGGTTATGAAAACGATAAGTCTGAGGGTCGAGGCAAGTTTACGGCTGTGTTCAGCAGGTTAAAGAAAGGTTAGGACATTGGTTCTTTTTTGATTTTGGACGAGCCAAAAATTTTGTATATACTAGTATAGGTACCTATGACCATAACAAGATATGGAATATACATATTTCTTCAGGGAAAACATTTTTTTTTAAAGGCCTCAAATATATTTTTTAGCATTTGTACTATGGAATTCACAGTCTTGACTTAGTTTTTCCACAATTTTAAATGAGTAATCACTTGTTTTCAAAAGTTCCTATGGTTTCAAATACTTTTTAGGGCTCAACTTAGGGTTAGGTTATGAAAACGATAAGTCTGAGGGTCGAGGCAAGTTTACGGCTGTGTTCAGCAGGTTAAAGAAAGGTTAGGACATTGGTTCTTTTTTGATTTTGGACGTAAAAAATTTTGTTATATACTAGTATAGGTACCTATGACCATAACAAGATAGGAATTATACATATTTCTTCAGGGAAAACATTTTTTTTTAAAGGCCTCAAATATATTTTTTAGCATTTGTACTATGGAATTCACGTCTTGACTTAGTTTTTCCACAATTTAAATGAGTAATCACTTGTTTTCAAAAGTTCCTATGGTTTCAAATACTTTTTAGGGCTCAACTTAGGGTTAGGGTTATGAAAACGATAAGTCTGAGGGTCGAGGCAAGTTTACGGCTGTGTTCAGCAGGTTAAAGAAAGGTTAGGACATTGGTTCTTTTTGATTTTGGACGACCAAAAATTTTGTATATACTAGTATAGGTACCTATGACCATAACAAGATATGGAATATACATATTTCTTCAGGAAAACATTTTTTTTTAAAGGCCTCAAATATTTTTTTAGCATTTGTACTATGGAATTCACAGTCTTGACTTAGTTTTTCCACAATTTTAAATGAGTAATCACTTGTTTTCAAAAGTTCCTATGGTTTCAAATACTTTTTAGGGCTCAACTTAGGGTTAGGGTTATGAAAACGATAAGTCTGAGGGTCGAGGCAAGTTTACGGCTGTGTTCAGCAGGTTAAAGAAAGGTTAGGACATTGGTTCTTTTTGATTTTGGACGAGCCAAAAAATTTTGTAAATACTAGTATAGGTACCTATGACCTAACAAGATATGGAATATATACATATTTTTCAGGAAAACATTTTTTTTTAAAGGCCTCAAATATTTTTTTAGCATTTGTACTATGGAATTCACAGTCTTGACTTAGTTTTTCCACAATTTTAAATGAGTAATCACTTGTTTTCAAAAGTTCCTATGGTTTTCAAATACTTTTTAGGGCTCAACTTAGGGTTAGGGTTATGAAAACGATAAGTCTGAGGGTCGAGGCAAGTTTACGGCTGTGTTCAGCAGGTTAAAGAAAGGTTAGGACATTGGTTCTTTTTGATTTTGGACGATTAAAAAATTTTGTATATACTAGTATAGGTACCTATGACCATAACAAGATATGGAATATATACATATTTCTTCAGGGAAAACATTTTTTTTTAAAGGCCTCAAATATATTTTTTAGCATTTGTACTATGAATTCACAGTCTTGACTTAGTTTTTCCACAATTTTAAATGAGTAATCACTTGTTTTCAAAAGTTCCTATGGTTTCAAATACTTTTTAGGGCTCAACTTAGGGTTAGGGTTATGAAAACGATAAGTCTGAGGGTCGAGGCAAGTTTACGGCTGTGTTCAGCAGGTTAAAGAAAGGTTAGGACTTGGTTCTTTTTTTGATTTTGGATAGCCAAAAATTTTGTAATATTAGTATAGGTACCTATGACCATAACAAGATATGGAATGTATACATATTTTTCGGAAAACATTTTTTTTTAAGGCCTCAAATATTTTTTAGCATTTGTACTATGAATTCACAGTCTTGACTTAGTTTTTCCACAATTTTAAATGAGAAATCACTTGTTTTCAAAAGTTCCTATGGTTTCAAATACTTTTTAGGGCTCAACTTAGGGTTAGGGTTATGAAAACGATAAGTCTGAGGGTCGAGGCAAGTTTACGGCTGTGTTCAGCAGGTTAAAGAAAGGTTAGGACATTGGTTCTTTTTTGATTTTGGACGAGCCAAAAATTTTGTAAATACTAGTATAGGTACCTATGACCATAACAAGATATGGAATGTATACATATTTTTTCGGATAAAATTTTTTTTTAAAGGCCTCAAATATATTTTTTAGCATTTGTACTATGAATTCACAGTCTTGACTTAGTTTTTCCACAATTTAAAATGAGTAATCACTTGTTTTCAAAAGTTCCTATGGTTTCAAATACTTTTTAGGGCTCAACTTAGGGTTAGGGTTATGAAAACGATAAGTCTGAGGGTCGAGGCAAGTTTACGGCTGTGTTCAGCAGGTTAAAGAAAGGTTAGGACATTGGTTCTTTTTTGATTCTGGACGAGCCAAAAATTTTGTAAATACTAGTATAGGTACCTATGACCATAACAAGATATGGAATATATACATCTTTCTTGAGGGAAAACATTTTTTTTTAAAGGCCTCAAATATATTTTTTAGCATTTGTACTATGGAATTCACAGTCTTGACTTAGTTTTTCCACAATTTTAAATGAGTAATCACTTGTTTTCAAAAGTTCCTATGGTTTCAAATACTTTTAGGGCTCATTAGGGTTAGGGTTATGAAAACGATAAGTCTGGGGTCGAGGCAATGTTACGGCTGTTTCAGCAGGTTAAAAAAGGTTAGGACATTGGTTCTTTTTTGATTTTGGACAGCCAAAATTTGTATATACATATAGGTACCTATGACCATAAAAGATATGGAATATATACATATTTCTTAGGGTTGTTTCATATCTGTAGAAGTTAGCGCATTAAAATTATTTCTTTTTATTCAATTTTGTACTATGGAATTCACATCTTGACTTAGTTTTTCACACAATTTTTAAATGAGTAATCACATGTTTTCAAAGTTCCTATGGCTTCAATTACGTTTTAGGGCTCAACTTAGGGTTAGGGTTATGAAAACGATAAGTCTGAGGGTCGAGGCAAGTTTACGGCTGTGTTCAGCATGTTAAAGAAAGGTTAGGACATTGGTTCTTTTTTGATTTTGGACGAGCCAAAAATTTTGTATATACTAGTATAGGTACCTATGACCATAACAAGATATGGAATATATACAGATTTCTTCAGGGAAAACATTTTTTTTTAAGGCCTCTAATATATTTTTTAGCATTTGTACTATGGAATTCAGTCTTGACTTAGTTTTTCCACAATTTTAAATGAGTTATCACATGTTTTCAAAAGTTCCTATGGCTTCAATTACGTTTTAGGGCTCAACTTAGGGTTAGGGTTATGAAAACGATAAGTCTGAGGGTCGAGGCAAGTTTACGGCTGTGTTCAGCAGGTTAAAGAAAGTTTAGGACATTGGTCCTTTTTTGATTTTGGACGAGCCAAAAATTTTCTATTATGCCGCTCACAGCTGCATATAACACCAGGACTGTCCTACAGAGACATTCCGCATGTGGTCCTTCATTCATTTTTGATGTAATCGTCTCTTCGCGGGAGGCCTGCAGACAGTTTTTCCAGGTTTAATAGATGATACAAGTCTAAACGTGATACTCATGTGCGCACTGTAGTGTCTGATGCAGCGAGAGGGAGGGGCCCTCTGAATTGGCCAAATCATAATTCACATGTGATTTCCAGTCATAATGTTAAGGCCTTAAATTAGTATTTACATTTTTGCATAATATTTTGTATATTTGAATGTTCAGAAATTAGGAGCTTGGCATTGGTTGAGGACTGAAGAATATTCTTCGGTGTGTATGCTAACTGACAAATTCATTGAGGAATAAATGGTTCCCACTTTACACTGGAACTGCTTTCATATTACAGTAACACATAATACATCAATGGTTTTGTCTATTTCAGGGGTTAAAGACAACTAAAAATGAGAATGGAGTAGTCCAATTACTAACAGGACCAAAGTTAAGCTAATATGTCACTCTCATTTCTTGTGAAGTGAAAATGTGCAGGCATCATTTTGAAGTGTCCTCTCTTTTTCTTGTGGCTGCTACATTCAAGAGTCTGACACCAATTTGCAAATTGTTTGATAACCTATCTAGCATAGGCCATTGTGAATTAGCAGTGAACTACTGTATGCAGCCAGTCTCAATGTTGTCGTGTGAATGTCCCTGAACTTCAATGGAAAGCTGTATGCAGTATAGTCTAGTACAAGTCTGTACAATTTGCAGTGAATGGTGCAGTTTTCTAGGATACATGGTGAGGGTTTTTTGAATACCACATCAATATTTTTGGCTGTGCTCATTATGCTGCTGCAAAGGAAACGCAATCGTCTAATGAATTTAATGAAATACCATTCCATTTCCATAAACAATATGGCACCACACAGCCAAGATGACACGCAATATATATTGTAATGGTGTACAATATCATTGTTTTGCAGCAAGAGTAGAAACTATTGTTAATGAAATGTCCTAACGCTTCAGATTGAACATTACGCTGTTCTTAGAGAACGCTCGCCTCTGAATTTGCCTGCTGTTAATGTTAAGGCATTGTTGTCGATGATGATGGGAAGGAGATAAGCAACATCCAATTTGTTTGCCTGATGCGCTGTAGCGGTAATTTATCCAGACTGAGGCGATGAATGATTCAGCCGCTGTTTGATACGGGACCATTGCCCGGCATACTGATTGATCACAAGGTATGAATAATGGAATCATCTTCTTACAAATAAAGTGCTAGCTCAGCCGGCTCCATTCATAACCCCCTTCGCGCCCGAACCGCGCTGGCGTGCGCAGCACAGCTGAAGGTCATTAAGGGGAATAAATCAGCCACTGTTTGCTATACTCGCTAAATCTATCACAAATAATTTAGCGATTATAAAAGCATCAATTTATGAAAGATAACCCCGCCCCCCCCCCCCCCAGGCAACCTACTCCCTCTCCCTCACCCCCTCCCGTGATTCCCTATTGCCCTTAAAAAAAAAGATTCACTGTCTTTTCAACAAATTAACTATTTATTGCACTTGCAGGGTGTGACAGGAATTAAAAGAACACTGGTATCCAATTGACAATGTCTCATACACAATACTACATTTACTGGGTAGCTATCATTGAATAAACACAATATACATATATTGTTCACTGAATGCAACATTCCAGTCTTTGTAATATTGTTTGTGCTGGACCTGAGCAACCTAACACTGACTGTGCACAATACACACATATATTACTATACTGGGCCACAATATAGTAAAGAACAACATATCATGGAGGGGGGGGGGGGCTAATTTCTCTGCCCTCAACTAACCTACAGATCTTAATGATACAATACAAGAACAACAAGCTTACACAGATGTGTCTGCAGATGCTGACAACCATCTGCTCTGGAAAACCTGTCAAATTAACAGTACATACTTATGTAATATTCCATCAACACTCAGAAGTTCACATGATTTGCGCAAATTGTGAGGCCCTTTGCGTGTGCCTCGTAAAACATAAGATCAGAGGTCAATAAGGGTGACGATCAGACAGTGCATCTCTGCTGTGGCAGTAAGAATGAAGTAAAGCATGATAGTCCTGTCCAAGTAGATTAATAACCACTGAGACAACTTATACACAGAGGTTTCACTCATCTGTAACAGAGCTGGTGTTGGGGAATGAAGATTAATGCCTGTAATGAGACGAGAGCTCATATTCTAGCACTGCTGTGCCAGGAACACCTATGGCCCCAGCTATAGAGGCTTGGTTTCACAAAGCCTTGAGTTGACAGGTAGTCCCCCTGTCTTTTTTGGTAGCAAAGCCACTGCCAGTACATACCATACATACATTCTACCTGTGCTCGGCTATGAACGGCCAACAATGTCAACTCATAACCTCAAAGCAGTGGTTAGCAAAAGCATAAAACAGGAAAGCAGGGCATTTTGAAATGCAATACATTACATACATGCTCTCACTTTTGTTTTGAGTATGCTCCTCAGTTTAGCTTCCTGAGGCAGCTGGATCAAAAAATGGTGGGTCACCTCATGCAGTTATCATATCTCATATAGCTTAGAAGATCAAGCCATCATTAAATAGTTCCCTTTTTAATGTTATCGGTGACATATTTGTGCACACAGCACATTTGTTCTCAATCATTGCTTTAAAAGATTCTGAAATGCAGATGAATGTTCTTTTCCGTCATATTTATTGATGACAAGGATACAACCTGATGGGGAAGATGGGAGCACAGCCATGTCAAAATTCAGAAGCTCACAAATCAGTTCAGTCGGACGATGTGCACGAAACAGCGAGTAATTCTTGCAAACATTTCAAAAATTCATAAAGATGATACACAGTATCTTTAAAAAAAAAAATCAGTTTTTCCTTCCCTCTTACCCTGTCCCTGAACTGGTGAGGCATTGCATCAAAGCGTAATGACTCACCTAAAGCCGCCCTCATCTGTGTGTCAAATTAAGTTCACTTCAGGAACACTTGGCTCATAGCTTGCAGCTAGAGTGGACCATGTGATAGTGCTATCCCATCAATTACCCCCTCCCCACCCACAGCTCTCTGTATTATCTTACTGTGGTAAAAAAAAAAAATCTCTAATCAAAAGCCTTTAAGATTAGGTCATCCCTCTGTTTTGTGGAAAATCTTTCTTGCAGGATCTTTGTCGAAACCACAGTTGCTCTCTTTTGAATTTTAATTCTATTTCCCCTTCTGACACGAAGCAGTGTCAGACAGAGCTGGCATGATACAGATGTAATTGAATTCCATGTAGTGCGTCTGTAAGAAGAGCAGCCTAAAAACAATCACCCCGTCAAAGGAAGTATGGTGGGTGACGGGGAGAGTTGGCGAGGGGAGTTGAGAGACCAACGAAAGTTAGAGGCCAATGTTTCTGCCTGTTGCATAATTGAACAGCAAAACTCTCCAATCACTCTGGCTTCAGTGACTCTTGGAGAGAGACAGGTGTTATTCAAGCAAAAGGCTGTGACACATCTTCATCCATCACCACTGTCGTGAGAGTTGCAAAAGCCAGATGATAAAATCCTCTCCACAATACAAACACTACATCCAAAGTCTCCCAGTGCAAGCAGATTTAATTATGTCTACTATTTCCCCAAATTATTACTGAGAGAACTGAAACTGAAAAACAATTTTTTTTTTTACGTAGACTCATTTTTCAAATGCAATTCTACATGCCATTTGAAATATAACTCCATATAATTTAGATATTATAAAAATAATATCTAAATTATAGCTGTTTAAAATATTTCCTAGAGGAACATGACTCATCAAAATAATATCAAGCTTCATACTGTTCACAGTTTTTATTATGTATGAAATGCATTTTATGAAATAAATATGACTTGTAGGAGCAAGATTAATGCGAAACCTCTTCAAGTTTTTACATAACAGCAATTTTGGGAAGGCTAAGAAAATGGGATTTAACGCATACCTAGACAATATACTATTGATACAATATGTGCATCCATTGATCTGTCCATGAAGGAATCAGCTATTTTACAAATTGTTAATGAGCTAGCTCTTGTGTTGCAGCGCCTGTCTGTGAAAATGTATACGATCAGCAACTGACTGGTCTGGTTCACAGAGGTCAGTATAGGGCAGCATTACTAACACTGAGGTGAGCACAACGTATGAGATGAGACAGGACAGGACTCTTAAGAGAAATATAGATCTTCATGTCAATACATGATTTAATGAGACTGAGGGGGAAGAGATGTACAGTCTATGTAGTGTTCTGAGAATACTCCCAGAATTGCTCATTTACATAATTTCCTTTGGAATACTACTCCACAACATCACAATGTCGCACCCCAACTTGAATCACTGTTTCAGGGAATCTATTAGTTTCCTGTCATGCAGAGGAAGGGGATTAAGAGAAATGCTGCCATTTTGTACTCTTTTTGTACTCATTTTGTAAACAGTATAACATATTTGATGAAACTTGTCCCATTATAAAAAGGAATGGCCTCTCATATTCTCCTTGACACATTAACTCTTCTGATCCTGCGCAGAAACCAATTAAATCACAAATAAAAAACAAACTGTCTGTACTTTCTGTGAGAACATTTTTATTACAGAAATCAGAAGATGAATTGTGACTTTTTTGTACATGAACAATACCCTTCTTCCCTCTTCCCACTAAATTTGAAGTTTAATAGTACAATACATGTACACAGGACCAGATTCTGACAAAACTAATATTCTCTTTGACCCGCCACATGATACAGACGCAGGATGTGTTGTGTGAGCTATGAGTCGGAGCGAGTTTAATGGAAGCCGGTGCTCTTCACGGTAGTCTCTTCAGTTGATGAGGTCAACCCGATACCGTGTTGAAGGCGATAGCTGATATCTACTGGCCAGTGCCTGAACTGCTCTGGCAGGCCAGCTGAGAACGTGCTGACACAAGCCCTGACACAAATCTGCGGGCGCCCTGTATCTCAGCACCTGTAATGAGATGTGCGTGTCGTCGGGTTAATCTCTGTCTGTCACCGCGAGTCTGGTCGAGATCCTGTAAATGAAACCGAAAAATGTGTTTGTGAATGTGTCTGTGCACACACAGCCGGAAAATATTAAATGGGGAAAAAATTCATTTGATTTTTCACTTTCTATTTCTATTTGTCATAATGATAAATACATTATGTTGACACATTTTCTTCATTGAGGAACATTATCTTCACTGAGGAAAGTCTTAAAAGAATCTTAAAATGAGTGTTTGTCTTTGGTGGAGTTACTGTATTTAAGCACTGGACAACCACACACAGTCCAAATGGCACAGAATGGCTATCTTGCAGGTTTGGTCTGTCAACAGTTCAGTGGGAGACTGAACCAATTTGTGTCAGTAACTTGTTAGTGTCAGTAAGCAGCTAAGAGCTTGGGAGTAATGAGAGCTCACAGATGATGCAAGCTTGGAAGATCTTGAGCCTTGAGAGAGTCAATTTGTAATGAATCGGTTTACGTTGTCTGAGGTTTTGTGTAATGATCTACCTGTTGAATCTTGTCTTTCTTTTGTATGTGCCTGACATACAAAAACAGTGGAGACATAGGTTATTTATTTTTGAGTGTAATAAATGTATTCAGTGACAATGAACTGCAGACAGACAAATAAAGACACCAAACAAACAAACACACTGTATCTCTTTGTAAATGTAACTAAAAATGTGTGTGGGTGTGTGTTCGCACACAATAAAAAGGAAAATATTAAATGGGGGAAAAATTAATTAGATTTTCTTTCCATGTCTATTTATTCATAATGAAACATACATTATGTTGGCACATGTTCTTTAGGTTATCTAATCCTTCAATGCATAAAATTTGAGAAAAAGTGATAATTTCTACTCTTAAATCTGATTAGAAAGATAGTGTTCTAAGGTATCCTTGAAAAGATGGTTATTCTCCTGGCTCACACCAAGCACTGAAAAACAACACTGGCCACACGCTACCATAGTGATCTCTGCTCCTATTACAGCTCAATAGAAATATTACAACAGTGACAAAGAGGCCCCAGAGAGAGGCCTGAGCCTGTTAAATGCCATTGGAGGAACAGTAAATTAAAACACACACTCTGCCATTTCATTTGTTCCTGGCAATTATATGTATTGTGGAGCTCTTTCTGTAGAGATGGCTTGAGGCGGAAATGCCTCTTTGAGAATTGGCGCCTGTTTCATTGCCCTTCGAGATTGCGACCGCGAAGACGGAGCCAGCAGGTTTGTTCATTTTAAACTCAGCTTTAATGATGATGTGAGTGACCCATTTCATTTCCAGTGCCCATTTAGACCCAATGCTTTACTGTTGCAATGTGCAGCTTGACAGCTCACTGTTCTTAAGTTAACAAAAATCAACTTGGAGCTAACAAATGTGTCTAGAGATGGGGAACCATTAAAATTCCCTTAGAGCAGATTTTAGAAGATTCATTTAAACATGAAATACCTCAGACCTTTAAATGGCTTGCTTTTCTTAGATTTTCTGATCTAAAAGATTTTATATGGACTTACTTTCTACTTATTTTTCTCTTTGAGGAAAATCACAGAGAAGGAGACTAGGAGCCTGATAAATTGAAAGTAACTCTTTATAAAGTCACAAATGTGACACAGATTGATAGAAAACGATAAGTCGATAAGTAAACATCAACGTGAGCTAGCTTGTTAACGTTAAGTTATGCTTATGCCGTTTTGACAACATACACACAGATATCATATCCTATTTGTGCATGCACAGATGTAATGTTATCGTTTTGGACTTTGAAATGATGTATAGTCTTATGTATTTCAGTGTTTTCCGCTGATATTCATTTTTCATAATGAATGACTTTAAGCATCATTTATTCCTTTTACTTCATTGATTTAATGATATTTAAATTGTTTTACTATATTTTGCTGTGTGGTAGGAATATAACCTGGAGAAAACCAGGACTACTCATAAAAGAGAAACGGTCTATTATATATTTAATTGGTAAAACAAATGCATGTGAATTGGTCAGCACAATTACAAGTTATAAATGTATTGGGAAAGCATTTTTTTATTTTATAGATTGGTACTACAGTTCACTGGTTCATATCAGAACGTGCTTGCTTGCTTGAGCTTCATTGACACTGACACATTTGTTTGAATATATTTGTGTTCCCCAATCAGGTGTTGCTGGATTCATTTATCAGTCATGATAGAAATGTCTTGCACCGGGGAATTTCAACAAAAACCATTTCTGGGAGGGGCAGTCACTATTACTTTGGTGAGTTACCTGTGGAAATGCAATCTCACTCAAAAACAAGTCACACGAGCATTCATACAATCTGTGTACTTTTAAATATATGAATCTGGATTGACGAAGTTGTAAAAGACCAACAGTGCAACATGTGTATTGTGCAGATCTACTGTATATTGAATTGTGTATGGCTTATAACACAGTGCATATGTGGTGATGTTGGCCTAGTGTTCTTAGTTAACATGGTCAAGGATACAGAGATATTGACATACATGCTGGGCAGCGCATGTGAGCATGCATGTGCATTTTAGCTGGTCTGTATGTGAGTGAATGTGTGTGTGTGTGTGTGCATGTGTGTGTGTGTGTGAGTGAGCTAGAGAAAATTTGTATACACTGAAATGAAATGATTTATTTTTATACTTGGATACAATCTGTGGATGTCACAGGATCTGTGGATGTCACAGATTTTGAAAACAGCATGCACAGTAGTACACAATATATCGAGCTTAAACCATGTTGTGATACTAGTGTTGCGACTTTTTATTGTGGTAATATATCCAGGGAAAATGTGCAGAGAAGAACAAGGTTGGTTTGGAATGGCTCTTAACAGCTCTCTGTCCCCAGCGTGGGGCTTCTGCCACAGTGAGGAATCGAGTGGCTTTCATCTTAGTACCCAGCGCTGAGCTGCCTTCTCTGCCCCCGGGGCTCAGAAGGCCCTTCTCCCAGGACATGCAGAGAAGGCCCCACGCTTCTGACTCCAGTGGAGCTTCATTCCCATCTCTGACGGGAATTCAGAGGAAATGTGAGGAATCCAGTAAAACATCACAGCACTGACTGTACACGTTACATTTGTGATTAACATGAACATCAACATTATTGAATATGTTTCCATCCAATCTTTTAACTTGAAGTACAATTTATCATTTTGAAGCTTCGGTTCAGGTTCCTGGTAGCAACTGCACTGGATACGCTGCGGTTTCAGCCCTAAGAAATGTTCCCAGAGAAGGAATCACTGCCCAGCCTTGATTTTCCAATAACCACCTAGCCAAACTCCATCAGCTAACATAAGAAAGTACAGTAGTGTATATGAGCATTCCAACATCTATCTATTTCTGTTTCAAGCACCCCTTTTTTCTCTCACGCTTTATTTTGTTTGAGCCTATTGAAGTCTATGTCCTGTCATGACTCTATTACCATGCGTTTAGGTGCTTAGGAAGATCGCTGCAAGAAGAGGCTGCCATTCTTCGCTGCCTCATTATCAGTACTCTCACACTTCTGAAATGGGTCCTTGCTAATTAGTGTGCCTTTCAGCCTGTCACCGATAGCATTTCTCATTATGCGGACGAGTCCCCAGAGTATTCGCGGCCAGAGGAAGTATAATTGCGCCAAAGAGAGACTGAGTGAAGGGGGCCAGAGTGAAAGAGGCCAGAGTCAAGTAGGCGACCATGTGCAAACGTGCTCTGACATGCAAACATACGTGCACATAATAAACTCGCTCTACTGAAATCAACAAATGACTTAAATGTGGTAAGCGCCATGTATTCGAAATCTAGACCTACCACAGCCAACCGCACACCATATGCGAACCACAGGAGTTTTAGCATTTCTGGGAAATTAAAAAACAGAAATTTTGATATACAGCATACAGACCATCTTTGAGCCATACAGTCTGTAGGAAAAAAAGGTGGAAAAAATAAGTGAAAAATAAACAAATACACTCTAAATTGTTAAGAGACGGTTGTGTTTCTGAAATAAATCCACCCATGAACAATTTTTCCTATTTAGCATTATGTTGCTTCCTATTGCCAAAATCTGGACATGATTCTTCTATACTTTCTACAGTGTCTCATTATAATTGTCATGTTCTGTTATCGTCCCAGTTCTGTCATGTTCTGTCCCTTGCTGACACTGAATTATTTTCTGTTTGTGGACACAGAAACTGATCCACGTGGTTCTCCACTCCTCTCGGGGAATGCAGATTGATTTCTTTACTTGTTTATATGTTCACCCATTTTTTATCGCCATTTATGCTATTTTTGTAAAGGCAGGCCGGCCTCTATTGCTGCAACGTCCTCTGTCATTTCGATTGAGGACAGATTAGCTTGCATGTCCTCTGAACGGCATGCAACCTACTGTTTCTTCTCACTCTGCAGTCAACCAGCACACACAGTACACTTATATATACATATACAACTTATATACACAGTACACACACACACGTATATATACACAGTATATATATATAACTCATTGATACAGTACACGTATATATACATATACAACTGGAATAGGGAACCTGCAGGAGGGTTGTAGGTACCCTTTCAGCCTAAGGAGTCACTCTCGAATGATCAGGGAGAGGGAAACTGCCACTTGAAGCTCTTCCTCCATGGGTTACATGATGGCTAATTGTGACTAAATATATAGGACCATCAGGCACAGTGCTGGCATACTTTGGACTTGATAACTAATTGGAGGTGTATCACTTCACCAAGGACTAGATCTTGAGGTTGACATGCCCAGGTCAGTGTTTTTGCATAGCAAAACATACAGAACCGAAAGCACCAGTTATGTTTATATTTTAAGTATTAAATCTCATTCCCATTGAGTTTCACCTTGAAGGCATTCAGAAGCTCTGGTGTTCTTGATGTGATGCATTTGGATGAAAGAATCTCTATTTTATGTGATCTTTAATGTTTAATTGTACATGAAGGAATGCTCCTTTTTAATTTCACACAAATAGCATGAATACACATTGTACTGTATGTGAGTATGCACACGCACATATGCACATGTACACACACACACACACACACACACACACAATTGCACACAAACACAGTATTCACTCTTTAATGACACTGTGACTGTTTACCCTTAGATACTGTGTTCACCAGTAACCAACAGCATGCATTATTCACAACAATCCCTCTGTGTAGCGTAATAATGGTTTACTGTCAATATTGCAGTCTTAGCTAATTTACTGAAAGATCAACAGTGACAAATGAAAACACAAGCTTCTTACTGTAATTTATATTGAATGGATATCATTGAATTATTGGTCTTCTGGAGAAAATATTGCCCTTGGCATAAAAGTCTCCACATCGTCTCTCATTCAAATTAGAATTCAATTTTACACTGGGGCTATTGATAGGAGAATAGTGACAAATTAACCAATTACAATAATTGAAAGCATAATTTGAAGAAAGCATTTCATGAAATGCATCCAGTTTTTATGTTATGAGAGCACATTTACAGTACTACAATAGCTAAACCATTTGATAACCGCAGCAATTAAAACCCTGAAATGTAAAATTTATAATTAATTTATTAAATATGTTTTATCATTCAGAAAGCAGTTTTAAAATAGTTAAACAGCCCTAAAATGTGTTTGAGAGCAAGTACATTATGTTGTGAAGTATTGCCAAGCTTTGGAGTTATACTGAAAACAGTTTTATCTGTCACTAAATCAAAAAGTATGTTTTGATTCTTGTTGGTTGAAATAATTGGTTTATTAATTGGATGTTACAGTTTTTTTGCATGATTTAATTTGGTGTTCATTCTTATGAAGTGCTCAAATTCATGCCATTTAATTTTAAATTACACAGATTGTGTTGCTCAGAAAAGATTTGCTCATTCTGTTGCACAGAAAAAAAACCTCAATGCCAAGTGAATGCTTAAGTCAAATGTAAATAAAAGCTCAGATTTGTAACTTTGGCATTTTATAAACCATACTTACAGTACAATGCAACAGTAAACTTGTTAATGTGCTAGAAGTCTCTACTCTGTAGTACTGTTTGTGCTTAAGAGATCTGTACTCCACTGTGCTGTTGCTGAAACTTCCTGGTTACATCCGTATCCTGATTTGACTTATTTGACTATTTATGATTTGACTTATTTTAAATTGTCTCTGAAAACAGACATTGTGTATAAACATATAGAATGTCCCCCTTAGTTATTACATTTTATGTCATGCCGATTAATAGTCATTTATACATTACTAGTGGCTATTGAGTGGAAAAAGAACAAATTATTTATATTTTAATGTAAGTTCCTGTTTAAACGACTATGATAATATACCATAATTCCCCTCATGGTTAATGATCAATTATTAATACATTTATCCAGGAAACTAAAATATGCCTACTGATAATGAGCACAACACACACACCAGAATGAGCATATCATGTATGTCTTTTTTTAAGGCAGAAGGCTTTGTTTTTGTTATTCATTTCAAACAAAGGAAATTTACAATATGTGAAAAAATGTTTTTATCTGTGTTTAAACATTTAACAGTGTTTAATTCATTGAGGATATGCTAATGCTATACAAATGATTCTATGCAGAGGTGTAAACCCGGTATGTGCATAACAAGAAAGATACTGACAAACAATGATATTTTCATGCAAATGTTACATGGGAGCTTTTGTGATTAGCCCCAAGGCTAGTCACAAATGAACACTTAAACTCATTGCTTACCTTTTCAGCGCTACACAAGCTTAAACTGCAAATGCACAGAGGCATTATTTTACAGGGAACAAAATGAACAGCTCATAAATTAATAGTTTTAACAAGTCAAGTGTTAAGAAGCTAAGATATGAAGCAGCCTGTCTGGCTCTGATTCTTTCAAATGAATAAATCTCAAATAACAAAACTTGTATTTGAGTCTACATTTATTTTATGTGTCTGTTGCAAACTAAGGGGCACTTACAAAATACAGATGCAGATTATTTTGTTCGTCTATGTTGTGTTGGGATGTTGGCTCAACCAGCAGACTATTTCAGATAAGGATTCACAGTGGTTATGAAAAATACTGCTGTCACACAAGGATAGTCAATAAAGTGGTTGGTATACAAGCTTTAAATGAGGAACACAAACTTTCAGTATTGTGGCTTTGGTTTGTTTACTTTTACCTTTGATAAGATATGGCCCTGCATTCAAATCTTATCCCAGAGCAATGCAAAAATACCCTTTGTGCATTTTTTGTTCTGTTTTTTTCCTTGTGCTTCATTGTTGAGTTCCCTGAAAGTCAGGCATCCAGCAAATAGAATAGATTGAGCTGCCGAGACAAATCATGCCAGTGATGTCACAACCTAACTTATTCCAAGATGGCTGCGCCCCAAAAACAAAAAAGCTAACTATATTTTTCTAGCAAATACAGGTCAGTTTCAGATTTTAATGCAGGGACATGTCCTATAAGGTAAAAAGCAAACCAGCCGGAGTCACATTACCAAGTGCTTCCCTTCTCCTTTAACTGTCAAGATTCCATCAAAGAGATATAAAGGCAAGTGATAAACTGCCCTCAGTGCGTGTAATGTGGTCAGTCTGATTGAATTAATTTTGCATAAATGAATGGCAACATTGCTTTACAAGGGAGCTGAAACATGGATATATGCAGATTTGTTTCTGCATAAAAAATGAAAATAAACAAGCAATTGCCTCAATTCACTAATCATATGCTACTATTTCCATCATGAATATAGCCTTACCTAACCCATCAGCTTACAGCGCAAATTGAAATTCCTGCAACCCCATTTCACAAGACGGAGAGTCATGTGAGCAGAAGATAACAGGCTCTATAAATCTCCCCTGCGAATCTCGGAGCTGTAATTATGTTAGGCTGATGTGGCAGTCTCCTGGGGCCTCATATTCATGGCCGGGCGCCGTTGCCATACGATGCCATTGCATCAGTAGAAGCTATTGCATCAGTATTCATGGAAGAAACTTAATATTCAGGAATGGCATCAAAATTCTGACCAGCACTAACGTCTCACTAACTTGAAATTACTGTAGCAAAAAAAAAAAAAAAAAAAAAAAAAAACCAACAAACAAAAATAAATAGCAAATCCAAGGATGTACAAGGGCAATCACCAGACAATCCTCCCAATTAACTACTTGAAAGGGACTATAGTGGGTTAAAACTATGACAGCTGTAAAATTATAAATACAGTTTATACAGTATAGTAGCATGGCAGAGACATGAATCTCTTTTGGACAGACTGACTAACTGAGCAGGGTTTGAAACTTGAGGTATCGTACAGTTATGCCTTACTAAACTTTTTGATTTCAGTACTGTCACTAAAGAATACAATGTGGAAAACATCTAATCTCAACAGAAACATAATATGCAGTAACTGCAAACTGTTTTAAAAATGAAGGGGGAAAGAAAAAGCAACCAGCTGGTAGTAGAGGACAAAGATGGTCCGTTACTGAAGGAGGAGATGTACCTTTTGGGAGGCAAAATGAATGAAAGCTCTGATAAGACGCCACTTACTGCTGGTTTGATTATTGCTTTGAGAGTAGCATAATATAACATAATGTATGAGAATAAAATCACAAAAGGATTCATATTCTTAAAACTGGTGTTTTCACATCAGTTTTACAGTCCTGAAAAATCTCAATTCCCGATGTGCTCATGTCTTGGAGGGTCAACAGTTAGAATATATCTCATGCCACCCACATTACCTTACTCTGTTATGTCACAATGGGAGAGTAGAGTTCTGTAACAGAATTTGACTCTCCTGTTGTGGCATACAATATATCATGAATTTTTATATGATTTCCCTACCGGCCTCTCTGTGAGAATATCTAAAAATTGCAAATACCAGCAGCACAATGGCACCAGAAAAGCAGTTATATTAACCATAATATTCAAACCCAGCTCATTCAATAACATGGAGAGAGGGTGTAAAACGTTTGTTTCTTTTGTTCTCCCAAATTTTTGATCATGAAGCGGGACCATGAGTTGTGATGCATTGTTTATCAATCTACGCATCTTTTTATGATACATCAGAGTGGTTCAGCCTAGAGATGTACAGTACCAGGTGTAGAACAGACACGTGTATGCTTTTCAGTGACCTGGCAATTTTATAGCAGAATGAGCAAAGGGTTGAGTTAACTTTCTTTTGCTTGATAGTCATAATTCATATTTGACCTTCCTCCCATGGCCTGTCCCCTTTTGGAAAGATTAAAATATTAAAGGAAATTGGGTCTCAAAGCTAAAAAGCTAAAAAGATATGCTAATAAAAAATACATGGATTGGCGTATGGGAATGGCTTTGTATTTGCATACATTAGCATGTTCCCTGGAGGTGTACGTGCCACTTTAAAGCAGCGTATGACAAGCTGTGCAATTACAACGCTTGTCAAAACCCAGCCTGCACAATTATAGTAAACCAGTCACCTCCAGTCTTATTAAGAAATGTAGCTTTAACTACAAGCTGTTCTTCAGATCCCATCAATTATGGTAATTCTACCAAACATTGCCCAGTTGGCCAAACATTGATCTTACGTCACGCTTATCAGTTAGCCAATCATTAGTTAAAGCACTGCAGAAACAACAATGGTCCCAAAATTGGGCTTCTCTCAGTTTTAATGAGTTTAGTTTTTCATGCTTTTTAATGAGATCGCAATACTTTAATTAGATTTTTATATAATTTTCTGTACCATTGTAGCATATACAGTGTTTTTGGACCTCACCGGTTTCAGCTGTCCCAAACCTAAATGTTCCAACCATGATTTAAAAAAATTGTATAAAACTAGTAGCATGTACATTCACAAGGACAACCTATTTTTAGATGTTCAGATGTTGAGAGGAGAAAAACAGAACAAGTGACGCAATGGGAATTAAAACGTTAGCATGCATTTAAATTGGCTGGAACGAGTATGAGCGCACACAATAACTTACAGTCCTTCAATATTAAAGATTTTAGTACATGCACTTTACATTGTATTTTACAACTAACAGCTAGCGGAGTGGCTACTTCATTTGCATGCAATAAATGTATGGGCAGCAGTAAAACGAAAGCACGCAGGGTTACAGTCACAATGCCAACTAAGAGGAAAACTCATTTAACTGACACTTGTCTTTTGTTGCAGGACACTGACAGTTATAGCCCCAATTGCCTTGCATGCTATGCATGGTCCACTGAGGTAGAAGAATCTTCAGTGACTCTTACAGTGGATTCATAAATAGCACGTTTTTCCTGAATTTAAGGACTTGTTAAAATTGGCTGTCGGAGCCACTCGGCGTTCTGTGACAGTGAATGAATGTAGCCAATCAGATGGAAGTCCTGAGGGAGAGGAAAATAAATGGCTGAATAGAGAAATATAAACAAGCTGTCTATAATTACAGAGTGCATCAGTAGAGCAAGAGGGGCTCCATTCTGTTGCAATTAATCTTATCAGTGGCATACGGGAGATTAAACCCCAGACAGCCACACAGAGGAGCAGCCGAGCTCTGGAGTTGATGAGGAACCTTTCTTCGTGACGACTATATTTAGTCAGCAGCTCGTGGGGTCTCCGATACAAGGAGGGGTTTCTTAGCAGCCACCGCGCATCCCATAATAACATCAGGGCTTCCGTTGTCACGATCTGAGCCGTGCATTCTCTGCTTTACTGTAAGATCCTGGGGCTGCACGAGACTGAACTTAAAAATGGTCGCTGACATGATTAAGTAAACATGTGTTTTGGACCCGAGGACGGGGCGGCTGAGGAAGTATTACCCTCTCAGGGTTTAGTTGAGATTGATTCAAACGAAGGAGAGCGCAACACTCGCTGGCGACCTTTCGCTTCTTGAATAATGGATGCATGCCATTTGCTGCAGACAGGAGACTGCAGGACACCAGTTGCAAATGGGTTTCAAGGGTCCAGGCCACTAATCCCTGACCACCGAAGCAATAATAATGACTAGTGGTATCCACCTGAGCGATTATAGCTGAAGAGTGAAAGATCGGAATATCACATATTAGTGCTAGTTAAATATTTATGAAGGTTGCATTACTAAGGTGCTGTAAGAAAGAAAGTAAGCAATGAGGTAATTTTAGAAATCCTGCTTAAACATAATTTAACAAGGTTAAGGTTCTTAAAGCAATTTTTTCTGCATGTAAAAATTTCCTTGTTCACACAAAGAGCGCACATGCACGCACACACACACACACACATACACACATGCACTGGGAACAAATCTGAATGGCACAGATATACACCATGACAGCCCGAACACTCCCACAGGGCATAATGGGGAACTCAAACAAAGCAGTAGCAAACAGAGCCAGAGAGTACAAATCCTCTTTCCACTCAGCCCAGTCATCAGTGACAGATGACTCATATGCGAAATTAAAATAAACTCTTCAAGTTGAGTCATTCATTCAGCTGTTTACAAATTTCATATATATTTTTATGCACCCTCGTGCCGGAAAATTGAACTGGAAAATGGCCGCAACACCTGGAATGCCAACTCCAGCTCACATTCTGGAATATCGCTGAGTAAGACCAGGTGTGTGAAATGGGCTGGGGTTTCCTGTGGATTCATTCTTTTGCCTGGTTGCATTTAAATGGGGAAACTTTTAAAATGAAGAGTTTAATTATTCTGTGATTGTACCAGGATTATAACTATGCTCACCTTTTATAACATTTTCAAGAAAAGTATATTTATTAATTGTTTTTGTGATTGTATAATATCAGTATTATAATGATGTTATGCCAGATTTTACATTTTTCATATTCATCAATAATGAATGTACCGATTGTGGTATATATTGTATTTGAAATATAACCTTTCAGTGACAGTATTTCAAAACCCAAATAGATTTTTTGCAATACTCAGAAACAGGTATTTCAGATCCACATTTAAATTGACTTTAAATTATACATTTACCGTACCAGTGCCAAGCTGGGTGTCAAAACACATTTTACATTTACTTACCTTTTGCAAAATGCATCTTGTCTTTTACACTTGTAGAAGTGTTCAGCCTGCCTCATGCTGATTTTTGCGGATCTTGTTAAAAGTTTAAGCATCAGCAAATTTAAATGTATGGCATTGAATATATGGGCGACATAGCTCAGGAGGTAAGACCGATTGTCTGGCAGTCGGAGGGTTGCTGGTTCAAACCCCGCCCTGGGCATGTCGAAGTGTCCTTGAGCAAGACACCTAACCCCTAACTGCTCTGGCGAATGAGAGGCATCAATTGTAAAGCGCTTTGGATAAAAGCGCTATATAAATGCAGTCCATTTACCATTTACCATATGGATGCAACAGAAAGCTTAGCTGCAGTGTACGTATGAACACTACACAAAAAACTAGTTTCACACCAAATTTTGATGTGATTTATTCCCAACTCATCAACATGCCAAAAGTAATTAATTTCCTGTTTGTGTATGTGGGGGTTCATTGATATACATGTACATTAGCACATGTATCATCTTTTAATGAACAGTCACAAAAATAAGGTAAAATAACGAGACCAGAACATATAGTCTACATTGGGAAATTTAGGGAGCTGTTTTTCTGCCTCTGGAAATGGTGAAGCAAAAATAATATTTTATTAATGTGCCATTAAAAATTGATTCATGTTCATTACTTCCTCTGATGATGCTCCCCTACTTTATATGCCGGGCAAGAATTTCATCTCCGCAAAGAGGAGGCATTACAACAGCAGTAAACATGCGGTCTCTTGTTGCAGAGATAATCAGGGACTGACCTGAATTCATAATAGACTCATCAACCAATTACTTTCCAACACATCTACCATTTACCAATTAAATTTGACGGAGATATGACCACGTGGTTTGTTGAAATAACTGAGTGCAATTATTTCAATCACCGGTTAAATGCCCTGGCATTGTTATAGTGAAGTAACAACAGATTATTTTAGTGTTTTGATTCCAGTCTTGAACCTGCTTGGTCAACCAATAGCTGAATGACAAACTGGTTCTAAGAGGTGTCAAACAACGACCTTAACAATCCCCAAGGCTGCTCATTTAGGTCGTGACTAATTTTCGGGCTCTGCATTTGTAAAACCTTTGTCAGGGGACGTTTTTCATCAGAGGTCAAAAGGGGCATGTCAAAGAAAAAAGGATGAATTAATTCTTGATGATCACATCTAATTTTAACAGGACTGTCGTGAATAGATCACATCTAATTGTAACAGGACTGTTGTGAATAGATTAAAAACATGCCTAGAGTGGTATGAGGCTATGTGTGTTTTTGTGCATGTGGGTGCGGGAGTGTGTGCCCGTGTGTGTGTGTGTGTGTGTGTGTGTCGAGTGGGGGTGGCCTCGAGAGACTGAACATTTTTCTGAAGAATCTGCAGCCCTGCTATTTTTCTGTTTCTTCTGGCATTGCAACTGCTTATGGTTAATTACTCATCTTACTTACTGGTTCTGAATACAACATCTACAGGTTTGCAGTGGGTTAAGTCTTACTCCTTACTCCTTAACTCTTCTCTTACTCTTGCCAACAGAGGCATCGGACTCAACTTTGAACATCAATACTTTGGTTGTCAGATGAGATTACCATAGAGAGAAAAAAAAAATATGGGTCGAAAGTTTTGTCAGGAAACATGAACGTTTTGGACCACTGGCTTATTCACAAATGAGGACACCCTGTGCTGTTGTGGGTGACTTTGGCCTCCCAAAAAGACACCATTACAGCCATTAGCATTAATTAGAAAGATTTATCTCCACATGTTAGGTGGTATTATGCTGGGTGGTAATAGGAATTTTCATCAGTTTCATCAGGAAAAGAACGTTCATCATGAAATAGATAGCATACTGCCATTTTCATTATAAACTTGTTCTTTTTTTTTTTTAAATAACTAATTCATAATATAGCATTCACTGTACACGGTTGTATTTTGTAACCTCTGCTTTGGCACCACAGGTGCCTATATTTGTCATGCCAATAAAGCACTTAGAAATTGAAAAATTGTATTGAGAGAGATAGAGATAGTAAGCTTTCGCCAGTGTCTCTGCTGTGTCGGACGAAGCCTGGTTCCTCAGGCCTGATTCTCTCAAAGACAATCTCGTGGCGGGATACTGAACGAAGCCGGAGCGCGCGCCCGCCAAGAAGAAGCGTTAGTCACGGCACCCGTTGCTCGTGGCAGCGTTACTGTTCGAATTTATCTGTGCGGTTAGCGGGCCAAAATATTTAATGTTGTGTCAAAACCACAGCCAGCAATGCGAAATGACTCCGATTCAGGCGAGCAGCTGGAAGCATCCAGTGGCTCTGGCCGTTTGCTGCAAAGACTAATGATCCCATAACAAAAAAAAAGAAGAATGAGGTCTTATGGGAGCCACTGGAGTCAAACTCATTCCCCTGTATTCTCTCCTAAACCATAATACTTTTGCCCTCAAGCCCGCTATGCTTAATGAGGGTATGTTTGATAACCGATGCTGTTAAAGTACTCCTTAATCATAAATATGACAAACCTATTTAATTTCGGGTTTAGTATGCTGAGCAATTTACTCGCATGTTAAGTGAAACGGAAGCAGTTGCAACAGATTATGCTTTAACGCAGCATTCACTAAAAGCCTGTAGCAAATAGTAAACAAAAAACATATGCCAATCTACACTGTTATATTAGTGATAAGCAGGTACCAGGCAGGAATAAAGAGAATGCTTTCAATTAACATATCATGGCAAATTAAAGGCTATAATTAAAAACAAGCAATTAGAATATTGGAATTTTGTCACATGGACTCTAAATAAAATGAAGAAATGCTGGCATGCGTCTGCCATGTTTAATAGGCATTTTTGTACTGTTAATCATATGCACTACTTATTTGATAACAGCATGAACAGCCTCTTGAATGAAAGAAAAAAGCAGACCATTAATGTTTGCTTAATGCCTAACTGGGAAAGTGGTAGAGAAGTAATGGCCACCACCTGGGAAACTTTGCAGGCTTTTTGCATGTTGCATAGCGCTCCTAGTTACATTTATGTTCCAAAGGATTAATTCATCTCCTAACCATTAAAAAGCATCCTTACATTAACACCTTTTTACTGTACGTACAGATCGCACATGTGCATAGCCTAACCCATCCGTACTACCAGCTGTGCATTGTGTGAACACGCAGAGATTGTGTAAACATTTTGATAATTTCCTGTACAATCTGCCAACAGCTGGCACCAATCAACAGACACAGTCTGCGAATCGGCACAACCGCCAGGTGTGCAGGTACCCCAGAGGATAATCCTCCACATGCTCAATCCATCTGGAGAATATGATGACGTCATCCATTTTACGGAGAATTCACCATAAGTGATAAAACCAACAGACGGTCTAAAGGCTTTTGTTCAAAATGGCAGTCTTTCATACACCAGTCGCATCCAGCTCTTTGGATCAACATAGCATGGAAGGCTCTATTAAATCTCAAGAACCAAATATATCATTATATCTCTAATATAATCCATGTGCTTAATAAAGGGGCATGCATTTCACATCCATAATTGTAACCCCTCTAAGGCTGACCTTAAAGTTGTAAATATGTTAGCTCTAATTTACGGCGCTAAATGAGGTAACCATGGTGAGAAAACAAACCTTATTACCTAATGACAAACCCTTTCAGATCGACTTGGACTTAATCCAGTTAGTCTTAAAAACCACCCTTTCAATTTCCAAGGGCAGATCAAGACATGTCAGCATATAAAATATTTCTTCTTCGTCAAATTATGAAGGCAATGGCAAGGTTTGACATTTTTATTTTGTATTATTTATGATTACAAACACAACACATTCAATTCAATATGAATGTGTTCAGTGTGAGGCACAGCATGGTTTCCCAGTACTCACATACTTACCGGTAGAAGTCATGTCAAGAAAAGTTCCTCTAGGTTTATTGATGTAGGATTGCTGAGGTTTATTATTTCACATTTTTAAATACTTTAAGGCCAGTTAAGCTAAAACTGACCTTCAAATAAGCACTACACCGTTAAAAAAATAAGGGCTTACCTCCATCCTGCCGTGACTGCTTTTGCATTGTGTCATTAGTTACATTCTTTCAGCTAGTGATTTGAATATAACAAGTACATTTCAATATGAAAGCATTGATTTGGCATGTTCAGATACAATATTCAAGTAGAACTTGATCACCAAGAGTGGCGCTTACTCTTGCATCAGACACCAACATGCAGCTCATATTTGAAGGGAAATTGATAGAGACAAATTGCTTCAAAGTATTAACATTCAGATGCCAGTTCACATTCAAGTCCCTTAGAATTTGAAGGGCAGTCAATGTTCAATTCAAGTCCTGGGCACATGTGAACAAGATTAAAAAACAGGCAACTGTTGTTGTTGACCCCGATGAAGAGAATAACCACATCACAAAAGCACAATTTCACAAGTTGCAAGTGTCTTTTATTTTCCATAAGACGCAGTACAGTACATAGCCCAGAATACCGGAATACAAAGAGGGAGAGGTTGTGGGGGTGGCGGTTGTAATAGATGCAACCATTTAGGAAGAGGGATAAATGCACTTTCTAATGAGATGGCCCAGTGGTAGGAATGCATAAATTAGCTTTTGATTTAGCGGAGCATTTCAGTGAATGGAGTTTGAAAATCAATCCGTGCACAGAGTCCTTATTGTTTGTAATATTAATAAAAATATTTACACTGGATTTTGACCTGCAGCACCACCAAGGCCAATGCTCTTAAGAGCTCTTTAGACGCTGTCATTACCCACTCCTATTTTAATGCACAACCTTTCTGCTTACAAACTTGAGCCAAATCCTGTTTCCTTCCCAATTAAAAACAGTATCATTTCCCTCCCCAATTCTCTCTCACAAATGAAAACAAAATCTGCGATGGAGTATTGCCAAGCAGAAAAAAAAAACTGTAAAAAGTCTTCTCGTGTCAAAAAGAGAGAAAATATTTAATCGAAGATTTCCCAGGAATTGTTTTAAAACAAATCGATCATTTACAATGACGACAAACAAAATACAAATACTTTTTATAAAGGCTATTGATCAAACACTACATTTTGATTTCAACACAGCACTGCAGTGACAGCCAAATAAATATCTCTTGATAATTCATTTCTGTTATGAATTTAAATGATCTGATTCAGCAAGATAAACAATTCACTAAATATCACTATTATCATAAGTACTATATAGCATTGCCAGACCTCCCCCACCGGATAAAACACATCCCAGGTAACACATTAATGCCACATAATTGCTATAAGACTGTGGCAAGTCAATACAGTAACTTTACATGGATGCTACATAACTGTAATGAGAGCTTTAGGTCATAGCTGGGACAAGTTTCAAAATACTTTTACATATTCATTGGCAGTCTATTGCACCAATTTTGACCGAGACACTTTACCCAAACAGTTTAACCTAAATGAAATCCCCTAAATCAGTGTGCCAGTCAGTTCTAAAAGCCTTGAAATGAAATGACGAGTAATTCAACGCAAATAAACATGACAAACAGTTCCGATAGAATAACGAAATGGTCTGTAATTAAAGTGGACCTCCCTGAGACAAAGATCACATCACCACTGTTATCTCCAAACCACATGAGCAGACTGAAAAAACCACCTCCGGACAAAAAAGAGAATCCTAACGGAAATGCCCCTGGTGTAGCTACATAGTGGCCCAAAGAAAATCTATCAGACGATAACACATTCTTCTTAGCTCAACTCATAAACTGCGATAGGCTAATGAAACATGATCATTTATCACACATTTCCAGCACCGTAAACAAAATAATAACCACGACTTAGATCATTTTCCAATACACTTTGCCATTGTTAAAATCTAATAAAAATAAAGTTATCCTTAATTCGTATTTGCTCATAATGTAAATGCACATTTCACCCATATGACATAACATACATATGTTGCACAATACGGATCAAACTCTTTAATTTTGACAGAAATATTGAAAGTTTAAAATCCACTTCTTTCTCTCTTAATTTCTTAACAATGTACCAATTCTCTGAATGCTCCCATTCATTTCAAGTCAATGAGTACTAGGATTTGAAAGACAGGACTATGTACCTGTCAAACTGAAGACAGCAATATAAAAACAATTAAATAAACAGTAGTAAAGGAATGGTTTAAGTGAAATACAGGCTGTTGCAGGGAAGGCAGAGAGTATTTTGATCAGTGGAGCTGACTGACAAATCATTCCTAGGAAATGTATGTGAATGTAATGGGAGGGGCCAGGGGGCCGGGAGTGCATCGTGCACACTGAAGACTATTGCTATTGCTATTCTCTGCGTTCACATCCTGCTTTGTAAAGCTGACATCAGGAGTATCATCAACTGAGGAGACAAAAATCCTAATCTTCCAAACTGACAGAAATAGGATGAAAACATGACAGAGATAGATAGATAGAGCGAGACAGAGAGAGAGAGAGAAACAAAAAAAGTGGGACAAGCTGACCACAGCTTGTCTGACATCAATCCGATGGTTGGTTTCTTGTTCAGATTCACTGGACACACAATTGGTTCTTTAGGCTGAAAAGGAGAAAAAGATACAGATGGTCAGCTTGGTATTATTACAAAGATAACATGCGCCAATCAAAATATACACAAACAGCACTGATCCAGTCTATACAGTAGTACCTTAAAGCCCATATTGGAAAAAGTCTATAACTTATATTATATTACATTTTATTTGGCAGACGCTTTTATCCAAAGCGACATGCAAGAAGTGAATATTGTACGACATACAAGAAGTGTGACTCCCCCCAAATCTTAGCTTCAGCATAATAGCTCCTCACGTGTTAAGCAGAGCTGTTAGCCTGATAATTACACTGAAAGCGGTCTGTTTGACCCCCTGGATAAAGATGGGTTTTGCCTCCACGAGCCTGGGGTGTAGCCACATTGACTAGGAATCTTATCAGTCCCCGTTTTATTACACAGTCAGGTCAAGAGAGAGAGCACTTCCTCTTATCTCAGGGATATGGTAAATATGTGTTTTAGAATAATGGTTAGGGAAAAGGGCTTGTAATCCAGAAGTTGCAGCTTCAACTGCTGGTGTGCCCTTGAGCTAGGCATACGAATTGAATTGTTTTAGTAGAACATTCAGTTGTTTAAGTGCATGTAAAATTGTGACCTATGTACATTGCTGAGGACAACCTATGCTAAGCAATAATAAATAAATAAGCATTTCTGGGCAGGTAGGACTTTACAGACTGTGAAAACTAAGTCATATATGTTTTTAAAAATGTTATCAGTTTCTCAGACATGGTAAAAAGCCATGGTAAAAGAAGGAGGAAGCAACCAGCAAATTACATCACATTACACTGACTTCACGCTGGAAGGACTCTTTTAAATGTGGTGCGCGGGATTGGCATTATTTCAGGCCTGTTTAGTTGGCATTTTGCACAAGGGTCACTGGAAATCAAGCCTGCCTTCCGTCTGAATGTCAACCTGAAACCCAGCCTTCATGCCATTTGCACTGTGGCCATGACATGTTTATGACCCTCCAGAGTGTTAAATTATGAATTCATGGCCTGGGCGGCTGGTTCAAAAGTGGAAAGGTCGAGTTTCCATTTCTAGACAGAAATGGCACAGCCAGTCACAGGGGTAAAGCAGTTTATGTATTATTTTTATTTTTTAAAATAAGGATGCAAGAATGACATCTATTGAAAGTATTACACATTTGTACATGTTTCACAGGTGCATCAAATACTTCAACATGGGTTGTGCTGGTCATGATCCAAATAAAACAGATCCTGTAGAGTTTTGGGGTAAAAATTATGGCATTTCTCTTCTTTTTTTCAGAGGAAAGTGAGGCTAAGGAAACTAGTCTGCATTAGAAGTGTAAAATGCATCCCGGTTTGCCCATCCCTGGAGGAGGCTGAAGTGCAGGTAATGGGACTGCGGCACATTATCTCTGGGGTAACAGCTCTCTCATAGTCCCCTCTTCACCCGTCCATGAACATGATTAATCACCCTCCACCAGGTACTCCTCAAATCAGGCTAATTCCACACACAGCTGACCTATTGTTCCTGCACACAAAAACACAAATGTGTCTGCGTGTACACACACATGCACACACACACACACACACACACACACATGCACACACACACACAAAAGGTAGAGAGTGGCCTAAGCACACATGAAAAGAGAATTTCATTACAGGGGTGAGGAAACAGTGCCCCGGAAATCCTTTCAGAACTGAAATCTTCACTGCAAGCAGCCATTACTACAGGTGCCACAAGGACAGGAGGGAAGGGCCAAATTTCTCCTGCTTCAAAGCCATTGTTATTAGTGCATTTTATTTTCATCAAAAGAGACCCGCCACTCCACAATGCTGTGCACGAAAGCACTGCAACACCAGCTGTCCAAGAAAATTGAAATGCTTTTAGTTCTTGACACAGTGGTACACTTAGCATCTAACTGGCCCTCACTAATTGGACATCTGATGGAACTAATCATTTGCAGCAATTCCTTTTCATCTTTCATTTCTCTTTTTAAAAGGAATTTTTATATTCACGTTTTTCATTTTCTCCTAATTTGGAATGACATTCCCATCCATTGCTAAAACATCTTCAATTGATTCAGGTGAGCACAGAGATGCAGAGAATCCCCATTGCAGAGGATTCTCTTGTAGAGTTGAAAACGCTCAATAGGGTATGACCTCCTGACAAAACCCTCCCTTCTGTGATTTAGCCTGGTACTACATTCAACAGTCTATGCTTTATCTTCATTTTAAGCAACCGCATTTTGCAGTTTCAGTGCTAGAAAGCTGCAAAGCCAACCAGGTCAGGCATGCCATTACACACTGTTGTGACATGTCTCCTATTGGCCAAAGGGCATTTGTTTGATAGGAATTAATGAAGGAAGATGCTGAACACACAAATTAAAAATGCAAAGTTGGAGAGCATGGGGTTGTGCCTCATGTTGTGTGAGACTCTCAAACATCAAACTGCTTCATTTGTCCAATTAACTGCATAATTACAAACAAGTTATCCCTCATGCTGGGTAGACTTAAACGCAAAGATAAAACACATCCAAAAAGACTTCCTATCTCAACCTGAAGAAGACATACATAAAAACTTGCTGTGTACATGGCGTGTGTAGACAGTCTTTTCCCATTTGCTCTGCCATTAACAGAAATGTCACACTCACCGAGTATGCGTACGCGTAAACTCACTCCAATAAATGTATATTTGCTGACATAAATGGTTGCCGTCCTGTTTCTGACTATATCTTTATTGCCCCATTGCACACCTATTTGCTAGGACGAACGGTCCTCTTCCCCCAAAGAGGCACCGCCATCGCTATTAAACAAGCTCATACGGGGGTTTTCGATTTTGCCTCCGCTCTCCTAATTCAGACCGAACGCCGTTTATTGCGCTGAATACTCCTGCTCAGCATACTGACAGGCGTCCTTTGGAAGACCGCATTAATGCGGGAAATCAACCATGACACTCAATAATTGCCGCAGTCAATGCTGCGTCTGACTGCATTCCCGTGCGCAGGCCAGGGCGAGGAGCTCTGCCAAGCCGTTGCTCGGAACAGTGCGGACGCTGAACCTCCTGACGGCCGCTTCCAGGTCCACCGCACGAGAAGAATAAAAAAACGCCATTTTGTCGCCCTTCATTGGCGCGACACCTCCCATCGCTTTTACAAAGTTCAATTTGCATCGTTTCCCCAACGATACCAAACATAGCATAAAATAATGTGTTTTGGTAATGTTCATGTCAACTGTGCTGGACGGCAGAACTTATTTAAAACCCTTTTAACCCTTCACTGCCTGCTCGGAAATCCCTCTCAACACCACTACTGTACCTTCACGTCGCAGGAAAGTGAAATTTCAACCAGCACCATCAAGCCCCCCTATTCCACTCAAGGCAAAACTGCCTCATGGTTAATCCATGAGGCGGTGGGTGTACATTACGCAATTTTACTGGGTGCAACTGCCGTGGAAAGTTAACCACCTGGATCCACTACTCCCGTGCTTCGTGCATAATGCTCATTCATTAATAAATGACAAATCGCACTGTGGTATTCCTCTGGTGAGTCGGGCTCACGTGGGACCTTATTGCACATCATATTTGTAATCCGTGCCAGCGTTTTGACCGTCAAATGCCAGCTCGCTCAGTGGCAGACGCAGTTGTTCTAACCCCTTGATATCTTACTAACGCCCCTTGGCTTATTCACAGTGTGCCACAGACGCATTCCCTTTCATTTGTATTCTGATATTCATTGCTGACAGCCATTGTGATCACTTCCTATGCGTGGTTTGATAATAATGATGCAGATAGAGCTCAAACGAAAGAAGAAATGAAAGACGGTAGCCTCTTGACTCCACTCCACACGCTAATATTCTTTTTTATCCTTCCCACTTTTCCGAGGAACAAAGTCATACTTACCCAATAAATTATGAATGGAGAATAAGCAAGGTATCAGCTTTTCATTTGGTAATTTAAAAGTCCATGCACATGCAGCACATTCACATACAATACTGCGACATTCTTGGCATCGCCTAATATTTAATTATTTAATTTTTTGACCATATTTACTATTGGAGAAATCTACCTGAACACATGACACATGTATATCTGCTTCAAAAAAAAATTCTGTCAATTTTTGGCACGTTGTTTTTGAATATAGATGAAACGCCCATGATTGGGCTCTAATAATTCATCATAATGTGAAATCATATGTCGGAGTGCAGAGTGCCATGCAGCATCCTGCTGAAAGTCACGCTTCAGAACCCACCATTGGCTGCCCCAGGACCGCTCGACATAAGGAGGATTTCAATCAGAGACCGCTCAAAGCCAAGCCCTTGGGACTCGAGCGCACATTAAAATGCATTTGAGGGATGAGCAAAGAACAGCAGAGGGAAATCGTGTGGCCGGACGGGGAGGGAGGAACAGGCATTTTGCGGAGAGGCCGGTGAGTGAAGCAGAATCGTTACGATCCAGCAGGTCGCTCATCGGACCTGGAGCTGACGCTGCAGCACATAACACAGTCCAGTGTTGGCGAATATGGGGGAATTAACGAGTCGTTTAACAAGGGACGTAGGCTGAATCACACAACGGTCAGTTTGGCCGCCGTCTCCTCTTCCCATCTGCGCTCTCTTGTTTTGACTCGGTGCCTTAAAGCTCCACGTTTGAAGCCACCCTGCAGCCAGCACCGCTGATTGATTTGGAGGATCGACTCGACCGAGCTATCGAACGGGCACATACTGTACCGGCACCAGTGCCAGCCTGGCCGTTTTTTTTCCCAAGCCATTTCCGAGGTGCCGGCCGTCGTGCCATCACACAGCAAATGGAGTCCGTTAAACGAGGCCACCCCCAGTGCTGTGAGACGCTCTGCGGTCTGACAGTAATTTAGAATTCAAGCACCTTTTTGGGGAAAAAAGAAAAACGAAACAGAAAACCCCGGAGCCTGAATGGGTCAGAGAGGAATGGAGGCTTACGGTTGCCCTTTCAATGCATCTTCGGAATCAATTGTTATTGCCACCCCCCGAAGGGCTTTTCTCTCCGATCTCCTGACGCTCAATAAGGCCTCCAAATTTATCCTGCTAAAGTGTTCTCCCCAGGAGTCCCCATATGTCCATTTGCGCTGCCATTGAGGCAGGATGAGTTGCCTGTCATGGCCTCCGCAAATAAGGCTTTTATCTGTTCGGCTTCGGTTGCAGTGAACACAGAGCCACGCAATACAGCGTAAAGCATAAAATATGGCGCTCTTACTGTACGTCTTGAAACCTGCTTTAAACACCGTCTCCTGCGTTTGACCCTGTCAGTATGACTGTATCAACAAGCATTTTACTGTTAGTTAAGCAAAGGTATTATAATTAAATGAAACAGTAACACTATTTCAAGAAGAGCTTCCTTTTGCAGACTGTAAGCATGCACATACTGCACAGTACACATTACATAAATCCGGTGCATTCTACGCAGCATTAATCTAGGGGCATATTAATCTGTCTCAGTGACCCAGCCTGTGGGTAAGCATTGAAGAGCACAGTGTTAGACTTGTATGTCTTGACTGTTACCTGGGAGAGAGGAAGAAAAAGAGGTGGGTAAAATAAGTGGATAAAAGAAGCGGGTAAAAGGAGTGGCTGCTGACATCAATTGCACTATTTTGACTTGTATGCGGTCCCCACCACTCTGGGGGCATCGCTGTGCCGCAGTGACTGAGATTGTACATCCCCACTGCAGTGGTGACAGATCACCTCTATTAAGGGACACGATAAAGATGTCAGTTCTGACCATAACGAAATAATAGGGTACAGTTTTAATGGAAAACAGCTCTCTCTCTCTCTCTATCTCTCTCTGTCTGTGTGTCTCTCTCTCTCTCTCTCTCTCTCTCACACACACACACACACACACACACGTACAGAAAGCCATTTCTGAATAATTTTCCACCTTTGTTTATAATACTTACGGGAATTCAAATACCACTGAAGATCCAAACTTCACACGGTCTGTTTTGAAAACCGTGAAGAGCCAGCACTTAACTTCGGGGAGCTCAGCTCCTGAAAGCTCCTTTGAAAGAGCAGCCTTACAAGGCAGATAAGCCTCTCTACAGCTCTCAGCCTGGGTCCCGCTCTCACTGCCGAGGCTATTCTGCCTCGGCAGAAATGTTAATGACTCAAAGGTGACAACAGGAAAAAAAAGGTTTAAAAAAACAGAGTCTCTCATGGTTAGAGGCTGTTGCATTTGTCAGATCTGTAAACAGTGACATTTCCCGTGACAAAGACAAAGCCTCCCTCTGGATGTAAAGGAAAATGTAAATGTCAGCGAGCAGAAAAATGATACTGCATTGTGGAAATGGTCACCGATGGGTCAGCTCTGCAGAAAACCATGGGATGGATGTGTACAGCGTGTATTCATATTTTAATTAGGCAATGGTAAGCATCTGAATGCCATAAAATATTCCATTTCTAATGAGCCCCTCTGTGATCACATGACAGAGGTGACTGTGAAGCCACCGCTGAAGCCAGAGCTGAACTGCTTGTGTAGTAGCACATATGCGTTTCTTCTTTGCGTATTGTAGTGTGGTTTTTAATGTCTTGCACTGCTCATTATTTTTCCAACACATCACACAAAATGAATTTGATGCTTTAAATGAGACCAATGAATAAATCTTTGTCTGAATCCGGCAGGGCTACAATACCCTGTCAGTGAAGGGAACACCCCGGACGGCGACTGGCAGTTAGGCACCAATGCATTGACGGCTCAAAGGATTCTACTCTTGACGTGCTCTGCAGGCAGATGTTACAGCTATTAATTAAGAAGCAAGATTGCAGAGGGGAAAATATAAAAAGGTGCGCCAATATGTTCAGAGCACTGATAAAAACCCAGAGTGACAAAATCATGATAAATACCCAAACCTTTGCTAACCCACACATGGGAGCATTAGTTAATACAGTGTTCGCACTAGCTCATGGGATCAGCTTGATAAAGGACCCTGGTAGTACATTATGCTTCGGGGAAGCAACATGAAATGTGAAAGAAGATTCACTGAACCCAGGAGTGCAGCTACAAGGGGGAATATATCCTTGCCAATGGGAAAATATTTCTGCCAAACAGCCAGACAGAAATTAATATTTTTACTTCTCTTGAAAAGAGGAAAAAATCGGTTCCCTTCTGCATTTTGCTCAGCCAACTTTACATTTACTGAGTTAAACCACCTCATCATAACCTGCGCATAACTGCCTCTTTGATTAATGAGGTGAATTCTTGTGAAATATTCAAACGAGAATGTCACAGGCGTAAGAATATTATGAATTGCTACTTCATCAAACTGAAGGCGAAAGCATTTAATCAATAGCCGAACCGCTTTTTCTTTCTTAATACCTGAATAAACACATGATGATGGTCAGTGTATTTGCTCTGTGTATTTTTCCTGTCTAAATTCATCATGGAAGTTAACTGGAGAGGCTAGCAGGCAGGCAGGCAGCACACACACACACACACACACACACACACACACACACACACAAAATGCCCCATCATATTCATTTATTTTTCCAGAGGTACAAATCAGACATAAATATTTTAGGCAGAATGAGGGGCAGATGTCAAAATGAGTGGGCCTATTGTTATACCTATAGCTATGACAGGACGAGGGGGAATAAAAGAGATTTTGGAAGTGCTGACGCCTCAAAGCACAGGCCTCCTCCTGATGTGCCTCCCTGGGCTCCCCCTGGGGCAGGATGGGTGCGCGGTAGCAGGTGTATACAAAGTCCAGAGGGATGAAAGGAATCCCCGTTGCTGTGCAGAACCTGGGGGGGAGGGGGAGCACGGAGAGGAGGCCTGGTGCTCAGCCAGATGAAAGCACAGAGGACACAGCTGGGGAAGGTCCCAGGCAAAGGCACTCACATTACTCATTATCATTGTGTTTCATGTACCAGCTCAGGATGCCGCCAGCAACTCAAATAAGCAGAACACATCAGACCGTCTTTTAGTCTGTCAGTTCAGCTGGGCACACATCACAGGGGCAACTCCACTCCAGGTTTATTAAACAGGACTTTGGGGACAGTGTGCAAGTTTTGCTTTCAGGTGCATACACATACACAAACACACACACACATACACACACGCATGCATGCACACACACACATTTGCATGCACACAAGCACATACACAGACACAGGCATGCACACACACTTACATGCACACATGCATGCAAGCACACACACACACACACAAACTTAAACAGGTGATCATAGCATTTTGAGGTGGCAGCGGGGTAAATTCTACTCTGTTGCATGTCCTTAAGACGCCAGGTCACTACAGAAATATTGGAGCAAAGGAATAATCACTGAAATGAACCCTGATTGCCATGTCACATTTTCAAAATGAGTCATATCTCAAAATGATATTCAGAGTATCCATGACAAACATATTCATATGCTTTCAGGATAATAGACATGCAGCAGTGATACTGAAACAGAACAAATCAGGGCTACGCACTTCCTGTCAAAAGGCTTCAGACGCGTAAAGGCTATGGGGAGTGAGAGGGGAGCAAATGTATTCCTGCAGAACATTAGCATACATAGTTGGGACGTGTGGGGGGCAGGACAGTGGTGCGTTCAGGCGTTGATGGATAGCTGCTCTGGTCACCAGCATGATAATGAGGTTGTCGGCCTGACTTGACCCATCGATAATGGAGGAGCACACCGAGGAAATGGACCAGCTCCTCCAGAGCCCTTTGGGCCTCGCTGTATGCACACCCCTCCATTTTAATCACATACACGTGCACGCCGGCCAGCTCCTCCTGTCCCTCACCACCGCGCATCCTCTCGTGATGGATGACATCACTTCCTGCAGCAGAAGCCCCCGTTCCTCAAAATGACACCGGTGGGACGCGTAGAGCGATCGTCCCGTGTACGAAATAAAGCTCGCCGATTCTTAGGAGGAACACGGTTCCGTCGCCTGCGAGATTAGCGTGATCTATCGCTCGGGCACGCACCAGCACCGGGACGCTCCATCATCTTGCGACAGGGGGCCCACCATCCTGGGCCCCCGAAACCCGCCGTCCTACGCACAATCCTTTAGAAAGAGATTTCGGTGGGGTTTTAAAAAACGTGCCATCTCTCATCTGAGCTCTGGTGAGAGCCGCGGGAGTCCCCGGCCCCCTTTGGGCTGACCTTCTCGGATCCACAGGTTTTCGGGCCATTGTGCTCCGAGGGCCCGCTGCGTTCCTTGTAACTCATTTGGTGCTCGGAGTAGAGTGCTGCTGTGCCCTGCACAGAAACCCCTCATTGGACGCCGCAAGGGAAGACCAGTATTTGTGCCACGTAGCACGACGGCATAAAAGATATTTCACTCCGAAGTGCCGTCCCACCACTCCACCACACTAAAAAAAAAACGGCTATGCTTCCCCCCTCCCCCATTTTTTTCTATTGTATTTCCACTGTAAAGCGTCTTTGTAACAGTGCCTCTGTAAAAAGCGCTATACAACTGAAGATAAATTGAATTGAACTGAATTGAACAAGTACGAGCCACACAGTAACTTGGAATTCTTGGAAAAGGGGTATCATAGATGTAAAGTAAATCCATAAAGACATTCTTTTAAGTTCTGTCAAGGGTCTCTATTGGGATGTCGGTAGTACAGTCATGGATTAAAGTGTTTTTAAAGTAGCTACTGGGTTTGCTGTACTGAGCTGGCTTGTTAGTGCAGTATTGATTAGACACCATCTCAGTATCCTCCTCATTACTGGTAATTTGTTTTTCATCCCCCTTAGAGCTCAAATTGAATTTCTCCATCGAATTTCCTGGCACAAATATACTTCTGTGTGTGTGTGCATGCGTTTGTGTATGTGCATGCATGCGTGTGCGTTTGCGTGCATGTGTGTCTGTGTGTTGACTTGATGAAATACAGCATTGTTGTTAATATATATTGCACCCGGCAGACACCTTAATGACTTGACATAGTTCTTTGTGCATTGTCCTTTCAACCCAAGTGGCTATTCGTTAAAAGATCCACACATTGAACAAAAATCTGTGCCTAGAATTCATGTTAGGAAAGCAGAATCACTTCACAGAATACTGTGAAATGCTCCAGTCCATTCAGCTTCTTTATACCCGCTCCATACTTGAATGTAACGCATATTAATTTCACTGCTCAACTAACAGTTTTGCTTTTCCCATGCCTTTACTGTACCAGAAGCAAAATGAACAGATTGTTTCCTGGTATATAAAACACTGTAATAAAATCTCGCTCTCTCAATTCTCGGTTGAGGCAGAGCTGGGGGAAAATGGGCCTTTATTCTATCCAGCTCAACTGGCATGAAATGACCTAAATACACCCGTCAGAGGCAGTGTGGATTCGCACAGGAGCTCAGCCCAGAATTGCTGCGAGTGTGTGTGTGTGTGTGTGTGTGTACGCGCTGCTGTCCTGTGGGGCAGGCCTGAGGATATCTGGGCCACTGTCCGTGTGTGCAGAGCGGGGGACGGAAGCTGTGGTTGCAAGCAGGCACATCACTGGCTGCTCTCCACATATCCAGACCCCAGAGGAGTTCCCCTCGGCACCTTCCTCGGTCCGTTGGGGGTTGGTGCCGTCAAGCGCGGCCGCGTTAGAGGGCACTTAAACACCGCCTCTGCTTCCGCGCCGGTCCCTCATCGTGCAAAAGTAGCTGACATTCAGAACGCAACCCCCTGGACGGACCTGGAATTCCTATCGGCCTCCCCCTAGTGTGCTGAGCTGGTTTGCCCGTACACTCTGGCATGACCTGCTCATCCCTGAGCGTGCTCTACAGCACTGCCTGCTGCCTGCGAATGAGAGGAGAGAGAGCACAGACCAGCAGGCACCACCGCCTCCAATTAGCGGCTCAGCAAAAGAAATGAAAAATAGGCTCAATTAGACAAATCTAAGAACTAATTGCTTCCAATACGTTTAGAGTGGCAAGAAAGGCAGAAAACCCGACTGATGCTCCCGGACATGTTGCTCCCTCATTCTCTCTCTCCCTGTCTATGCAAATCGTTGCCCGTTTCTCTCATCATCATTTCATGATGTCATATGACCTTGCTGTGTCCACACCGACATTAACGGAATCAAGCCACAGCTTCATGTTATAGGTTTATATTTTATTAATCAACATATAATTTTTACCTCCTCGGACTCATTCTATGCTGTATTACTTTGTTTACACCAAGCGCCTGTGTATATCATTATGAAGCGGAAAGATAAATTATATGTATTTGTCCCTGCTTATGTAATGGTTTCCCATGCAAATTTTAATTTCAAATTTTTATAATAAGAAACAGTTGCACCACATTAATCACTCCTTGAAAGCTTGAAGACATTTCTTTTTCAAATCATATGTTTGATATTTGCTGTCCAGATAAAATATGGGCATTAATATAAGTTAAAATTTACATTTATTATCTATGTACTGCATGTTTACATTTCAAATAATGGATTTAGTGCCACTTTTTATATGATTTATGGAGAAATTAGCCACAGGCCTACTATTATTGATGTGCTGTGAGATACCTCTCTCTCTCTCTCTCTCTCACTCTCTCTCTCTCTCACACACACACACACACACACACACACACACCATCACGCACACAGTAACAAGACAGTTCATACTGTCGTGAAGTTAAATTACAACGTTCTTATCCGGGGTTATTTTAAGAGCCTCCTTAAATCAGTGTTTGTGAAAACTGCATGCCTTACACGTGAATGTCCCTCTGTATCATTTGCCAACCTGCACTGAAAGACACAGGAAACCCTAGGCATGAAGACATATACTAATTATGAAACCTATTTAATCATAGTCCTCTATAATAATCACGTCAGGTGGAAATATTGCTGTTCTGTTGCACCATGACATGCATAATTACAGATACACAGTGTAGTTAGTTTGTGATTTCATAAAAAATGTAAAACACATAAGCAATCTTTTGCTGCAGGACTGGTCCCTGAATGAGCATTATTGTGACTAGGTAGAGATAAGGAAGGAAAATAGGCTGACTTACATGGGAAACATCAAATTAATCAACATGACATTTATTGACTTTAACCACTGTTGTCATACACAGAAACCTGACCGTGAATAATCTGTGATAGGGCTTTTAAAGGACAGGTGAAAAGAAGAAGACACTTATTTTGAGATAACCTCACAATCCCATGAGAGGATGCAGAATAATGTTGCTCGTCTGTTATGAAAATGCAATCTATCGGCTTGACAATAGGGGGGATTTTGCATGGAAGCCATTTCATGAAGACTGGCTAATAACCTCTCGCTCAAATGTCATTACACAGCAATCCTTTCATCCCTGATAATTGGATTTTGACACCAGGGTCACAAACAAGAGCACCTTCCTCATTCCCTCGGCCTGTAATTCTGTTTCGCCGGCCCGACCGCAAATGCTTCACTCCACTGCTAACGAGGGTGCGAACGCTGACACTTACTTGTTTTGGTGCTTGGAGCCCTGCAGGTGTGCGTGATACTGCGCCACAGAGTTGAGCGTGACATTGCAGACATCACAGGTATAGCTGCGCTTCAGACCTGGGGATAACACACAGACAAGCACACAAATGCACATGTTGCCTCACAGTCGTATACTTATATATATTTCGCCAGAATTCGGGAAAAATAAATCAGTCAGCAGAAGATAACACAGCCAGCAAGCATTTTTTGCAGTGAACTATCTTCACCTAGTGTCTCTTCCTTCTAGTGTACTAACCTGCATGGCAGAACGATTTCAGTTAAAGAAAATAAAAACCATGAATGCATGTGAACTGAAGGTTAAGGACAAATATAACTGAATTCTGTCAGATACTTCAGGAGTGTAATAATTTGTCTCTGCACTTCAAAAGGTGGAGCACCTTTATGATGAATAAGAAGTGAAAACTTTGACAAGGAAGCTTATACGGGGGATTAACAAAGTTTAGAACAGCGTGTAGTTTATAATTAGTCATGTGAAGGAACAAAGCACATGCTATTCTGTCCTCTGTAACCAACGTTACTGGAGGTACAGCCAAAATATGATTAAGAAGTACAAATGTCCTGCCAAAAACCTGACTGCAGTCTTTGCTTGCATTTACGTACAACAGTCACAGCAGTGCTGTATACAGCTCAGTGCCTTCTGACAAAGTGGGCTGCTATTGTAAATAATTGGTCGGTAGGTCCTTATGTCACAGCAGTGAAGAAAACGCAGTAGGCGTACCGAAAATGTTAGCTTCTCTGTCCCCTCCCCCCACCCCCCCCTCCCCGAGCACCATTTTAGGACAGAGGCAAAGCTTCAGCAGTTTCAGTTTCCGGCTGACGGATCCCACTGATTGTTCCTCCCAGAGAAAGTGGGGAGAATCAATTAAATAATAGGCAGAGATAGTGGGGAGTGACATGTCACACGGTGCCACAATAATGACTGTAGATTGCATGACATAATAGGAGATGAGTACCAGCTTTGGCCACACAGAAGGAAACAAATCTGCTCTTAATCTCTAGGGTGTTGAGGCTCCGCGAATAGCTGAATATTAGATCAGGCCGCACCTGTGACTGACTGCACAGCCTGACTCATATCTAGAATATTCTGAAACAGCGCAGACTTTCAAGATTCAAGTTGAGAACAGAGCGAGTATTTATTTGGCTTGCCCATCCGTACATCTTCGGTGACTTTGGGTGTCTGGGATGGTGTGGTGACTAATGGTGTGATAAAACAAACAATTTGTCAATATCAGCATGGGTTTTGCCCGTACCTCTTCGGCTGTAGAGCAGGTGCCCCGTGTAATTGCTGTCATGTCTCGCTAATGATAGGGTGCTGTGAAAAATGGCCGCTGCAGTTCTGTCTTAAGCCCATAGACAAATCCCCTGAACCAATGGGTAAGGCAAAGGTATTACCTACTGACATTCCATCACCCAGCCCGCCTTTCAAATTCACATTCAACATCATGCTGATTTGCTGTTTAACTGATGTAATGCTTTCACATTAGATTACAGCATGAAACCAGCACGTGAGGGGTGGCCACCTCTGGCAGTTCAGGAAGATGGCGGCTCCTTTCTTGGGCTACGGTGTGTCACCTATGCATGATACTCTTGCACGGCCCAACAACAGGCCAAGATACTAAAATTAATTGCTATTATATTATTAATGGTGCAATTTGAGCTGGCTCAAAGTACTCTATTAAGGTTTCATGAAGATGAGAATGAGGAATGAGAAAAAGTGTTGGCTGCAAAGGTGTCTTAACTGGAGGAAAATGATAATGTCGACCACTTAACTTTTTAGTTAGCGTAACGTAACGTAATGTAAAGTGATGGTGAAACCCCCGTAAAAGGATGAGGTCTTGGTCTACGGCTTTAAAAAAAACATAAAGGCAAATGGTTGCCATGGGGATTTAAAATTCCCCCCCCCCCCATGACAGACTTGGTGGCATCGCTGAGACGTGCCACGGAGGCCGGCTGCGCACGGCGACGGCCTCTTTTTGACGGCTGGGAAACTGTTTTCTGAAAAGGTGAGGCAATGTCCCGTGGACTCGGAATCCATCAATGCCAGCCACCTGAACCGCTTCCTCGCCGATAACCTGCATGAGCAATGAGCTGCAGCCAACACTGCGGCACAGCGGGAAACCCCATTAAAAACTCCTTTTTCATTTCTTTCCATGGGGACTTTGGCATTCAAAAGCTCCTCCTATTATATTAAAGGGGATCTACTGTCTCGGAGCACTTCAAGTTTGCCTAACAGTTACTACTGTAAACATACCGTCTAACTCAAAAGGAATAACACGCTTTCTGGAAAAAGGTCAGGAAGTATTAAATGAACACCTAAAAGACATTAACTCGGACACACTAAATTTCCAGAGAAAATTTGTCTCTCACCGGGTACGTGGGGTATAAAATATTTCATCAAAGTTACAGCGTTATCAGCGACTGATTAATAGTGCAGTACTGCAATCCTGCTCCACATAAATTGGTTCTGTCTTTGCGGTTGCGCGCGCATATTTACTTGATTTAGCTTTGAGCACCTCACAGGCTGATGCAGCATATGTTCCGAGCTCAGGCACTTGCCATCTCCAGCCCGCATGAAACAATTAGCCCCACGGACGACGGAGCGGAAAAACCGGCTTGATCGCATCTGCCCCGTTGGCGTGCGTTTGCCTCCTCCTTTTCCAGACCGGGCCGTCGGAGAATCGGTTATGCGCGTCCATTTCAGGCTCCGCTGGCCCCTGCAATCGACGTTCGGCGAGGCCCGGGCCTCCCTCGTCCAGACGGGGCTGGCGGAGGTGGGGCTAGTCGTGACGATCGCCGATGCGAGGCCTCCGCTCGGCCGGTGGCACGCGTGCCAAGCAGTTGTCATGGAAATGAAAGAACGAGGCCACGTCTGTCCGGTTCAGATGGCCACGTCCTCGCCAAGACGGAGGCCGAAATGGAGCGCCCGGGCGAAAGTAACATATGTCGATTCTCGACAGAAAACGCGGCGGAGGCCATCCTCCCCGAGACGGATGAAGCTGTGCCCGAGGCTGGCACAAGGCTTGTTGACAAAGCAGGAACAAAAAAAAAAAAAAAGTTTTGTTGCATCTTAAAAGATAGAACTCATCACAATGAATTAAAATGAGATGTCGTCTTTTCTAATCACACAATATACGATGCATCCATTCATGGGCTTTTCACATGCATCGTTAACTCTTCCGTTTTACACTGGCAACAGGCAAACCAATATCAATAGGCCCCCAGTGCAAACACAAACCAAAGGGACGTGACAGAAGTACAGCGCGTCAGATTTGTTCATTCTGTTTGACAGGTAGCAACATGACAGGCAGCTCAAACAGCTTATTATAAATTATAGGATTCATTTTGGATGGGAGGAGCTGCAGGCATGAGTCTGTACTCTAAACCCAATTACGCAAATTTCAGAAAATGTTGACAGTATACATTTGTCAAATTTTAATGATGATTCAATGCTTTTCACATCAATACAATGTTCAGTAGATCCTGAACCAAACTAATCCTGGTACTTTCAATAGGGAGCTGACATGTAATTAAGACTGATATCGTCAGGTATTTGCAATGGCCATACATCTGACTTTGAAAGTGCATATTGTCTACCCTCTCTTCTACTCAGAGCCTCACTAATTACAGCAATTAGTTAATCATTCATGTACCGCAGAAACAACCATTTGTTAAGAAGTGGCAATCACAATCAGGAAGCTATATTACGAACCAACATCTGTATTCGAGCGAACAGATTGCATCGGCGTGTCACATCATCTGAAACTGCTTTACATACCGGCGACGGCTAAGAACACCGACAGCTACAAATAGATCCGACAGCTACCGTCTCCGCTAATGTGCTGACGCCGTACCAGTGCCGATGGTAATGAGGATAAAACACGGAACTTTAGTCACAAGCCCAAAAGACTGGCGCACGCACGACTCCGTACCGTACGATGCAGCAGATCACAGAGACTGGCTAATGAGACAACAAAGGCACGAAGAGAAGCCCCTAGAGTCATCGGCAGGAGTGGGGAAACATCAAAGACCTTTCCCATGACGGCGCAAGCTCTCTCTGAGCCGGTGAGACGGAGTGCATCGGTAGCTGGTACCATCGTGTCAGTAGAGAGGACGTGAAGGTCAAGCTACAGAGACATGGACACCTGAAATTCCCCTTACGCAACAGTTTTTAAACCACATTGTTGCTCTGAGTGTGGAAGATTTTTAAAAAAAAAATCTGAATTTGGTATGGTACTGAGGCACCATAAAGCTGGAATCTTTATTCAAAATTTAAATTTCTCCTCAAAGTTTTAAAAAATGATTAACACATTCAACAACAGAAACAAAATTCTAATGATAGTCATGCTTGGTTCTGATTTCCTTTGTGCAACTGTAATCAGACCAAGGACAGCTACGAGAGACTCATCAGTAAATCTGCTGTGAACACAAAGTGCCTAATGGACTGCAGTGTATGCATGAAAACTGAATCTCAGTCTACTGTAACCGGCAATAATGCAAGCTGGAGTACATGTTCTGTCGTTTTCATGAAACTTCAGACAGGAGGGCCGTATGGTTGAAAGTGGCAGTGCAGTCCATTTGCTGGATGCTTTACTGAAGAGTGCCACACACTGCGCCATTCCTCAGTCCGCCATTAGGATGACAATGGACCGATTTCAGGGTCGGGGGAGCGGTGGAAAAACGGCCCACAGACAGGGGGAATGGGTCCCGCAAAGTGATTCTGAGACGAAACCATGGAAACGACGTGCCAAATTGCAGTTCCTGGACACGTCCCTCCAATTAACTCCAGGGATGGGGAGGGAGGGGGGGTGTGGGGGGGAAGCACAATTTGTCTGTGGTCATGATTGACAAGGCCGCCTGTGCTCTAAACGAAATGCTTGGGAAGGAGTTGTAATCACCCGGCGCAATTATATCAGCTGTCATTATATCATCAGCCGGGGCCCGAACGGGAAGCCTAAATGGACTGATTGGCAAACATGACGGGACGGGTGGAGAGGAGTGACAGGGACTGTAAGTGCACAGGGGAAAACAGCTGGTCTCATCAGATCAGGGCAGAGTGAATCACTCGAGCCTGCGCTCCGTGCTTTTCCCGCTGGTGGCACCCCTCTCCGCACAGGGGGACATCTTACAGGTCACCGGGCCTCACTGCAATTAGCTAATGCCCCAACATTAGCGGTACCGCGTCGCCGTTGACCTCCAGATGTCTCGGGCATCTACTCCGCACGCATTTGCCCCTTTGAACGGACGCGCTGCACATGAATAAGTCCTCTAGCGTTACGCGGGTGGCAGACGGGGTTAGCTACAAGCAGAGAGGGCCGTGCAGTGCCCTCTGAGATGCAATGTGCTGGTCAATGCAGGACGTCGCATGTGATGATCAAATCAGAACAGAGCCACGGGCTGGCAGCTCAAAAACCCCAAGAGTATTGCCCTTATCTGACTCAGCCACGAGAACCAGGAAATGGGACAGGCGTCTTTTATTTCTCCTCTCCAAAGGAGGACGGTCTGCCATCACGGACACTGCAAAGGGGCCCTCGACTCTGTAGCGTTTTGTCTAGCCCCATTTCCTCAGGAATGAAGGCGTGGGGATCCTGCACCCTGTTCACACAAGTCGAGTCTGCGAGGTTTCGAGACAGTCGTCTGACGACGCGAGGTCAGCAAATCTTCCCCGAACCGAGTACCGTACAGAATGTGCAGACTGGTTTTGAAAAGGATTAATAAGAATTTCTTCAAGAAGAAAAAACAAGTCCAAAAGTGCAATGTAAGTCTTTTCAAGGAACAAAAAGATATCTCTCTGTCGAGGCAATCAAAAAAGTTACCCCTGCCCAGGGAACTGGAAAAGCCTTGTCCCCATCAGCTAAAGACAATCTCGCTGGCCCACTAACCGTACTTAATGCTTTCAGTTAAAGCCAAAAAATTAGAGATAACACAGTGCCCTAAGGCATAGTGGAGGGATGTGGGATTTAAAAATTAAAAAAAGAACTGTCCAGTCTACCATTTAACCCCTCTGTGGGGTGTCAGAGAGACACATAAAACCTGGGGCTGGAGCGGTGTCTGGGATTTCCTGGCAGTCCTGGCAGTACCCCATTGGTACTGACCCCAAGCCAGTCCCTGGACCAGAAATGAAAGCCCTCTGTCCATTTAATTCAGCCCAAAATCCTGGTATGATGATCCGGGCCAGGTACGTTTTTACAATGAGCAACAACCAAGTATTCCGATTGAACTGGGAGATACAGCATTAACCTCAGCCAACATTGGCCAATCCAGCACTGCAAACACACCCTCCTTATCTTATGGAGATGCTGAGCTTTGGGTGCCCTTCCATGCTGACAATCTATTATTTGAGTCTTTAAACAGCCCCAGCGATCGGGACATTCAGCTGGAGGTATGATTAAGTGCAGGTTAAGTATATAGGGCACTGTGGGAGCCTCTGATGTTGATAATAACACCACTTCATAAGACCACTTAACACCTGGCTAAAAATGTGCAGCAGAATGTAGAGTGTGAGAGGATTCCTATCAGCGGCAGTCCTAACAGCACATTTCAAAACCATCACATCCTATGAGCGGTTTCACCGGGTAAACCCTAAAATGGATACAAATGCATAAAGAGGAAAGATAAACAGCACTGCCTGGGCCCTACAACTGACCGCAGCCACAAAGCCACAAGCAAAGTATAAATAATGATCTGTGCTCCACGGTAGGACAGGAGTCTGGCATGCGCTTGTGTCCTATATAACAAGAGCGCCTGCATTCAGTCCACAGAGATGCCTGTAAATACTGAAACACAGGACACTAAAAAGCATGGACCCAGTGGATGCTCAGTGTGTGCAGACGAACATTTCATCATTTTCCTGTGTTCCTCTGCTGGCTTTCACCACAGATGGGTTTCAAACAGAGACTCCGTGTTGGCGTGAGGGGTGAAAAAAAAAAGTCCAACCATTTTAAGCACTTTGTAAAGTATTTTTTTAGGCAGTGGAAGTAGCTGTGCTCTCTGCAACCTCTTTGTGGGGAAGATGGCTCTGTAAACACCTCCACTATATCCCTGTGAAATAAGCAGCCTCATCCTGGTTCCTGGGCTCTCTCACACATCCATGGCTGCACAATGCTAATTCTAACAGGACGGTCTGCCTCTTCATTACTAATGGATAATCACCAGAGAGGAATGCTCACTAAACGACTGCTTAATACCGCCACTCAACACTAATATTGCCGTCTTCATAATGACTGCATGACGGTTGGGCACAGACTGTAAAACAGGCAATGGGGTGAAAAGAGCTTTCAGATATACTTCATTTATTCCTGGGAGAAGGGACAACTGTCTGTGTGATTGCCATCAATTTACAGTAAAGTCGTATCTAAAAGTGCCCGCATCATGCTGCACTAAAGCATTATCCATACCTTTGCCTCTTACTGTCAATGAAATCAAACTCTGAGCAAACAAAACGCAATCAAATCTATTCAGAACAAAAAGGTTGTCTGTCCACCGGGGGGGGGCCGAGTCAAAGCACGTTTTTGTACAGGGACACAGAACTGAATTATCATCGCAAACGCAAGACAGAGAGGCAGTACGACAGGCTGACATGCAGGGAGACGGGACCTCAATCAGTCCTTGGTAGCCAAACAGACATATATGCACCGAACGGTCCCGAAAGTCTCGGCCGTACCAACCTTGCCTGGGCACTCCTGTTACCCTGGGCCATCCGTCAGCACCTGAGCGGGAGGATGCTGGGAGACAGCTCTGTCCTCAACGGATTATGACGTCCCAGATTATGACTAAGCATGCACCACTTAACTTAATGGTCCTCTCCACTGTTCCAGGTGCAGGGAACATGTCCTACAGTGGTGGGATAATTGTGTAATTGGGTGGGTAAGAAAGTGATCTAAGAGCACATTCCCCTCAAGCCTCCTCCAGCCCCCAAAATTAACAGTGTGTGACACCGTGACCCCTTCCACTCAGAGGAGAGCAGAATTTCACCTCTTAAAAGCGGAAACAGTTGGCCAAGGGGGGAAGCCAGCACCTACTGTAAGAGAGGTGAGGGGCGATAATGTGTTGATGACCTAAATTCACCCCAATTCAAGAGACGTTAATGCCTTTCCCTAGCAGCCAAAAAAACATTTGCCCAAGCTTCATGCCAGGAATCGACATTCTTAACAAAAGTGGATTTTAGACTGACCTCTGACAACATCCGATTTGAGAGTTACGCATGGAGCAATTCGTGAACATTGCTGATAAGGAAAGATACCTTTTCCAATATTTGCAGGTCAATGTAGATAATGTCTCCATATTAAAAGTAGTAAGTCCATCTGAAAAGTGCCCAGCTTCATCACCAACTTTCTTGTGTAGTGCATCCTCCTCCTCACAATGCTTTTCCCCCACCATGATGAATCACGCACTATATATACTTTTTATATCTTTTTTTACATATTTTCTTTTAGTGCACCCAGTAGGTGTAACATTATGCTGTGGAATAGCTCTTAAAGGATTATATAACTTCATTTGCTGACGTTGATGAACCAGGCATTTTCAAGCAAGCTGAATGTTACATCTAGGCAAATGCAGAATGGCTAACGTGGACTGCTTTGACACAACCCTCTCTTTTTTCTGTGCTGTCCCTATAATGATGGGGACTGCTTGGACACAAGCCCCTCCTCTTCCTGTGCTGTCCCTGTTAAGGGTATGGCTAACGTGGACTGCTTTGACACAAGCCCCTTCCCTCCTCCCGTGATGTGACTGTACCTTTCATCTCTCCCATGTCCAGGGTTTTCCCCAGCTGCTCCAGCAGGTCGGCACGGGCGGCGTTCTTCTTGTGCTTCTTGCCATCGTAGTGCTGCTGCGCCATGCCCGGATTGTTGAACCAGGCGTTGCACAGCTGGCAGTAGCGATCCGAGTCCCGGCGCTGCCGCGGCGAGGTCACCAGAGACATCTCCGGGGGGGTCTTCACGGGATTTGGTGGAACCTCTGCAAGGAAAAGGGCACAGGTCACGGGTAAAATAACAGCAATGGATCGCGTTGTACGCATTCTAGTGGCTATGTATTTTCCTCCACAGTTGGCATGTAAAAATGGCCAAAGCAGCTGACGTGACAGAGGAGGAGTTGGTAAGCTAACGTGGAACTATAATGAGCGACGATCAAAGCTGTGGTATCGCTCCGGCTTTGGCTTCACGGCTACAGCCCGTGAGTAATGCGCTGTTATCTCCATCAGGACCCTGGAGAGGAATGCCTACATTGCTCTTGACAACGAGGGGGCCCTCGGTACAGGAGACGAGCCCTGCTCCACTTACTGCTGCCCACTTAAACCCTCATGCATGGGTGCCGCCATTAGCAAGGAGCCTACATCCCAGCGCACGACATCGCGTCGGCTTGATAAGTTTAAACGCTCGAGCGCTCGGCACCACCCTTCAGAAAGGGAATGTTTAAGCAAGACCCGGTTAAGAGGCGTCCTCCCCCGCTTGGCCCCCGTGGCCGCTAGGGATTGTGGGACGGTCGGCGACAGCTCAGTGAAAATCACAGCGGAGGGCGTCTTTACTCTCCCTCATGAGGCTCCTGGGCGCCTCAAAGCGAGAGTTCTAATCACAGCCGAGAAACCTTCAATTAAAAAGGGCAAGAACAAGGAGGAGCGGCTCTCAGGGTGCATAATGTTCTAATGCTAAATTTGCTCCTCTGTCTTGTCAGATAAGACACACACGATGAAAAGACTCCTTAATGCTAAAGGGAGACGAGCATCCCGTTCCTCCTGAACTTTAAAAATGAACAGCTGTCACAGGAGCACAGAGAGTGCCGGAAAAAGTGACTTCTGTCTAAGAAGGCTGGATACTTCTGCCATTCCCTGCTGCATTTCAGGCTTTTTCAGAGCGGCTCAACCTTTCTGTGTACCTTTAAACCTTTAAAATTCACCCTCTATCTGATAGCTATCGAGCGCCACGATTTTGTATCATCGACAGAAACTCAAGTGCTGCTGGGATTTCATCGAGATAACATTCTGTATACCCAAGTTTTTTCCCGCACTGTCGTCAGGTCTATTATGCAGTGTCCTTCAGGCAAGGCACATTAGTTCTGCATGGCTAAAAGAATCCAGGGAACTGAAAACAATAGGACAGGTAGAATAAAGCCTTTGGCTTGCACAAAGGAGTTGTGAAAGTCAAGCAGTCTTAACGTACTTTGTTCCCCACTTTTGTTTTGACTCTGAAGGTAATGGTGATATGGCAACTGAGCAGGTGCAACAGACAGTATTTAATTGGAACAATTAACTGCCGCTACTAGAGCAATGAGCTAGAAATCTAAGTGACGGCAAGAATTAAGTGGTTGTAGGAGTTGGAATCAAAAGGTGTGAAGTGCACAGATTTTGTGGAGGAAGACAATAAGTGGGGCTGGACATCATCTGAGTAGTACATGATTAATCACAAGATAAGAAGTGGTAATTACATAAAGATGCTACTTGTCTTTTTCAGGCCCAAAAAACATTCCTCTGGCACAGGGAAACTGGTCCAAACTGCATGGCTAATTGAAGCATTCCAGATTCCACACTGAGCAAATGAGAAATATGTTCCTGGAAGCAATGAAATTAATGAGATGTGCCTCAAGAAGCACTAACCTAATGCGATACCTAATCTTCATCGGCAAAAACACAAGGTGATTAGTTTCTCATTTTCTAGTACCGAGCAGTACCAAGGACTTTATGCTGTGTGTATTGTACAGAACAAAACTCGCAGAGTAATTGTAATTTGATTTGGGGCACATCTTCACATGCACCATTTTGACAGAGTAACATCAAGAGTTTACTTCCTGCTGAGGAAATCACATTAAAATTCAACAAAAGACATTCATTATCAGAAGAAATGATATTGCCAAATTGAAGCAGTTACCACGCGCATTAGCGAGTCACAAAGCCCTTTGAACACAAATATCACCAAGTGAGAGGGATTCTGTGTCGGTGGATAAGCATTCACAACAAGAGCATCTACCTATTTATAGCACGTAGACGAAAAAAACCTTTAGTGTTCTTTGTTCCATCAGTAGTCTCAAAAACTTTGATGGTAATTGATCTTTTACGGTTATTGATATAATTGATGGTGATGGTTTCTGTCTCACTCTTTTCTTACTATCTGCTTCCATGTACAGATACTATGCCACTGTACAGCTGATGTCATTAGGAAAACTCATTTTTCTTTATAATTGCTTGATCAAACAGGACATATGGAGGGTTTATTAGGCATGGCTTGAGGTTCTGTTCTGATTGCACAAAGACTACTCTCGCTCCCTCTAAACTGATTCAAGTACTACTGGAAAACACAAAGAGCGCTGAACAAAAAGAGATACTGAAGTGGTACAGAAAACGTTAACAAATATTTCAATTTTGTGGGCTTCTTTTTAAAACCTCTGTCATTGCACTGAGAAACTGGGAAATTTCATTCAACTTCCTTCAGCTCAACATTTCATAGCAATAAAAAGAATTAAATCCTTTGCTGTTAGAGTGCCACTTTGAAGGTTAGATACAAAATGGCATGATGGCAACTATTAAAATAAATGATGAAAGCTGGACTTCATCCACACATTGACTAGTCATTGAATTCATCTTTTTCAGATTCCCCATTTCTTTTTATTTCTGAATTAATTGGCCAAAGGAAATAAGAAATGCTTGTGAAAATTCAGACCAGGACCAGCTACAAGGCATAAAAAAAACTGTGAATGACTTGGACTGTCAGCTTTACTACACGGTGGATTTTAACACAAGTTCTGGTTTGGACCAAAATATCTATCATTGCATTGCCTTTTTTGAATTTGTAGATTATAGGAAAAAAAAGCAAGACTGAGGTGTGATTTGTTATAATCTAGAACAGTCATTCTTTATTTAGCTTCTGGTTACTTTTTTCTGCTGCTTTTATTTATGTTTTTTGTAAATCCTGCTTAAAAGGGGTCGACCGTGAGAAAGGGAACAAGCTGAAATATTCCGCACACAGTTGAGTTTCTGGGATAAGCTGGCATCAGCGCTGTGCCTTCTTAAAAGAGAAAAACAGGAGAAATAATCGGAATGGCTCTCCAGTGAAGGTGCAGCTCCAACGGGACCCCAGACTCCTCAAAACAAAAACAAAAAAGCAGCGGCGTGTCTGGGGAAGCGCAAACCCAAACAATTGGCCATTGTCTCACGGGGCTCCATTTTGAAGAGCTATTCAAAATCTCCGAGCCTGAAGGACCGCTGATAGCCGCGGTGCATCCGAGCCTTCGCGGAGCGTTCAAAAATAGCCCGGCAACAATGCATTCGCAAGACAGCGATTGGCTGAGGTCCAGGGCCCTGATCCAAGCCACGGCGGCCAGTCCTTCAGGAAAACTTTAACGGCTGCACGGAGGGACTGAGGACAAAATTTTCCGCGTCTCACTGCGCCGTCTGTGAAGGCTTGCGATGGCCGGCTGCGGCAGGAGCAGCAGGAGCAGCAGCAGCAGGAGCAGCACTCTCGCTCTCTCACTGGAGGGATTTGTTCCACTTGCCTGGGCGGAAAAGCCCCTTCAGTGTGCGTGTCTGCTGTACTACAGTGATGCCCATCTGGTCGTGCTCTCTAGTGTGGGGCCTCGTGAGGTCCTTTCCTCTGGAAAATAATCAACACGATGCTACATCTGCCATTTAGGATGATAAATTAAATTATCATATTAGCTACTAATAGTTAATGCGATTCTTTGAAAGCACACACACATCCTCGCCATGCCATCAATTGACCAGTCATGATTTTAATAAATGACAGCACTGCTTCTAAGCACCACCCAGTGACTTTTGTCAACAAAAGTCACTGGAGGCGATAATCCAAAAATTTGTCAAAGCTGATAATTTCAAAGGAAACCATCAATCAAGCATTAGTTCCTGTCAGCAGCTTTGCTCATGGAGAAAATAAACTGTGCAGAAACTTTTAAGTACAGTAGTGTGAAAAGATCTAAAATCATGACTGTAAAAATTAAGCCATAGAACGCTATTTCATGGCAACTCAATGCACATAATGCCAAGGACCATTAGGCATACTCAATATAATTTCACTGGTGGGTACATTATCTATTCCAGCGTAATTATAGCTCAGAAATGGGGCCATCATTGCCCCTTTTTCTACCACAAATTAAGTTTTTTGTCTTCATTTTCTCCACACTGTAATGCCAGAGGCCTTTATTGCAGGTTTTCCATTTTTAATCAACTGTTTACACTCACAAGACGTTGCCAAAGACTCAGAGCTCAGAACCTCAAATAAAACTTTCCCTAATGCGACATTTCACAGCAGGGGGGCAAACCCCTTTTCTCTTATTTGGAAAGTGTTATTGCCCAACAATTTACAACATGGCAGGGCTTTCATTTAGAAAAACAAGCTTGATCCCCCATCTTAGACTCACTTGGACCTGGTGTCCACCATCTCTCAGTCATCTGATGCCTGTGAAATGATGAAACTTTAAAAAGTACAAATAGCAGACACTGTGGCCATGAACGCTGATTTTTCATACAGCATATCTAAAAGAAAGTTATACAAATCCCTGTAAGAGTTGGATTGCAGCACGGGTTTAGGGAACATCACTATCAATCACATTTTACATTTCCATTTTAAAATTTACTTTGCAATAAAAAACGCACAGTGACATGTGCTTACAGTACATGACACCTGAGTTTTCCTTAAGTATGCCCAGAAGATGAATGTGCTGAGATGAAAATAAATATTTTAGATTTTTAGGAAATACAAAAGTTCTGATGAATTCAAGGGAGCAGAATGACTAATGCAGCAATAAGACAGCACAACACTGAATGAAATAATCCTTATTGATCACACAGGCTGTTGCACATTTAATGACTATCATCCCAGTCTGGTGCGCTTACGTTCTTTCCCTCATTTCTTGCAATGAAATAAAGCCAAATGGCTTTTGGCTATAATACATCATCGAATGTTCAAATAGGCCGATGAGTCACAAGACGGACAGCAGGAAGAGAAATGAGCATCTCGCAGGAAACCTCATGCTACATCTGACCCATTCACAGTGGTTCCCCATTAGAAAGTCATTTGATTCTAACCAAACCGCGTACACAGAATCTCACACCCAGCGTTGAGCTATCACGACGGATGCATAAAGCATCTGTTGGATGGGAACAAAGGGATGGAGGTGCTGTGCGTCAGCGCAGTCATCGGCACCAACAACTCCCCTTTTCGGGCTTTCGTTCCCCCTTTCTCGCAGCTCTGTTCGGAGGAGTCTAAATATTTTCTCAAGGCTAAATCTGCGGCTTTGAGAAAGTATTTATCTTGAGAATGCATGCCTTGCAGACCCGGCGGGGGGGAGGGGAAAGCTAATCTCTCAAAGTTCCCCGAACATGCGCTATAGGGACGTCCCCTCAGATAAGAGCTTAGCTGCAGCAGGCGGCACGGGCGTGCAATATCAGGTTTGTCCGCACCAGATATGTCTCCTGGTACTGTAGTGAGGGATGGCTTTCTGCTGTGTGACTGCACCGGCAGCTCAAGGTTGTGAGGATTCTGGGTCTAAAGCACGAGGGCGATACCTCGCGTTTGCGTCTGTCTCCCTGCTTTCATGTCTAGATTTGACCACTACACGTGTCACTACAGCAGATTTGATAGATGTCCGATGATATTTTAGACTGTTGAAATAAATATGTCTATACCACCACATTCACACCGTGTCGCCTCGTCCTCTTCAATCTCAGCTCACAAAAGACCACTAGCTGCTTTCTCTCACTAGGTGTGCCACAAATGACTCTCTGTGGGTTCATCCTGCATGGTGTTTTCTTTCTCCATACTCACTAAATTGCACTGGAAGCCTTCATACAGATAAACACAGTGGATCTGCTACATGACTCATCAGTGTTCCTTCAGCCACACTCTCAACGGACATCCCTGTACAACTCATAGTGATGGCCTTAATGATGGTTGATGGATGAAGGAGAACAGTCAGATTTATCTTGTGGTGTCACTCGTATTTTGTTACACTCACAGTCAATCCTTCAAATTCTCACTCAACATTATCAGCGATTAAGTTGTCAGTTTAGCCTTTGCTATACATGCCTAGGATGATGCATAACATTATTATTATTACTATTATTATTATCAAACTTATTTTGACACATAGTTGGATAATCATTCCTAGAATCAACATGTCTGCCTTTAATGACACGACTGCTAAGAAGTAAGATTCTGAACTGATTGTTAATCTAATGAATAATGCTAAAACGGGAAATTGGAACAGAGCCTGTTAATTCCAAGAGGACCTGGCAACGTTGCTTAAACTAAATTAAAGTAATTTATGTTATTATTTATAGCAGCCAGTATTTAGTTAAAGATGAGAATTGCAATACTCAGTGAGCACTACCACCAGCACATGGAAAAGCAGCACACTCATTAACCAGGATATTAGCTATGCACACTTTTGATTGCATACAGGATGCAATTACATCCAAAATGTTTATAGTTTACTGTGCCTTTAATGGAAAAGATTTGGATTAATATCTGTGTATTTTGAATTAATGCCAGTGAGAAGAGGAATGGGTCACAGAAGAATTTTTTGTCATACTGACCAGTGCTAATCTTTATGATTTACATGAAAATGCACCTCCACAATGAGCATGTGTGACAGATTCTCTTTGCACAGCTCTCACTGTACTCCCAGTGGCTTTGCTTTGGAGCGAGCGGAAACAAAATCCTTTCTTCTCGCTTATTGACCAAACTCATCTGAAACAACAGGGTCTCCGTGGAGACGGCCGCCTCGACGACCGCACTTCGCCACTCCACTAACCCTCCTTATGCAGAAATCAATAGCTCCGCTCTTCAGACAGCGCTGAAATCTGCCAGATTTATCTTCCCGACATTTCCCATTCACTGCAGATAGATCACCTGCTCACGCACCGGTACAGCAAAACCGTAATCGAGTTGGAAATTAAAAAAAAAAAGTTTACAGCGCTTATCTATCAGGGTGAAGTGACAGGGGAGGAGAGGGGGTAAACTCTCTTTGTTCCGTGCCGAAAAATTCACCTTTGATGAATTGCATTTGGATCAAAATCTTGGACTGCCTTTCAGTTTTGTAACGACATACACAGATTCTAAAATATGCTTGACCAGAAAGGAAATGTTAAATAAAGGCTCTCTGATATTATATATATTATGTAGGAGACATACGTTGAAATTTTTAGATTGGGGGTGCTTTTGACCTCCTATCGAGTTGGGGGGAGAGCCGTCCTGTCTGATGCATGCAAGGGTGTCAGGGAGATTGATGGCTGTGTCTCCTCTTCCCCAGTCGGGAGTTTTGCCATTTCCTGTTTCAAACCGCCAGTCACAGATGGTGCAGCTAATGACTGAATCTGTCAGCACTGGGAAGAGAGGAGAGGCAGTCGCTGGAGTGTCTAAGTTAAACACTTTTTAAGAATCCTGGGGAAAGTGGAGTTCTGATTTCGAAGCTGCAAAGTCGTGACAAAAACATCAAACTATTTTCCGGGGCAACTCAACCCTAGTCGAAGAGAAATGCTTTCTGCATTATTTAATTCAGGCCAGACGCCTAATCTCTAATCTCTAAAATTAAAAATGTTTGTGGGCATGGACTGGAACAGTATCATCTTCCCTCCACAATTTTCAGTAAAGTCACAGTGAGTGGAAACTCCCAGAACTATCTCCCTTAGCAACCCACTATATGCGGTACCTACCTGTATGATTTTAATCATGACAGCTTCTATAAAAAATTCAGTGCGCTGTGATTGCAAACAGTGCAGCGCCATTATCTAGGACGAGACAGCGAATCCCCATAAAAATCTAAATTTGCACATCCAATTAAACAGCCGCCCAAGATTAAATACTCCGACGTGAATACGGTATTTTAAATACCCAGCGAGCTCTCAGGGCGCCACGCAATAATGTGCTCAGCCGTTTGATTCATTTCAGTTGCCGTCCTCTCTGGTGTGTTCCTGGAAGGCGTTCATTGGACAAATGAACATTCCGGCAGCTGATGCAGCGATGTTCAGAAACAAACACCCCGCAGAGACGAACTGCAAAAGGGCCAACGACCGTAATGGCCGAGGACGGCAGCGGAGAGGCATCCCTCGTCACTTTGGGGAGGCACTAATCGCCACCCTCCTGGCCCCGCCATTGGTTTAGGTAGTTTGAGAGGGGTTTCTGCTGGCCTCGAGCATCAATCACACACTGCAAGATGAGTTGGTTAATCACCCCAGCTGAAACTGGATGCTGTTTACCTCTCTCCCTCCTTAAAGTTAAATGATATCCAGCTCAAACACATGAGACACCTAATCTTCGCATAGGTTGAGGTCCAATGTACACCTAGACCAAGGGGGACATTTTGGCAGGGGGGACCTATATGTATAAAGGGTAGCAAAGATCTTAAAAAATACTCTCTACATTTAGTCACAGACAAACTGTGAACTGGACATACTGTACACACATGCACACACTCACACACACACACACACACACACACACACACACACACACACACACACAGCCTCGCCATCACCTAGAGCCACCACTCCCCCACCACCACCCCCTCTCAGAAGGCTTCCGGCCAGTCACCTTTTTTTTTCTTTTTTTCTCTCCATTCTTTTCTCTCGCTCTGTTTTTATCCAGCCGCGGCGGCACATCAACTTTCTATGGGGCTTTCAAGCTCTTCTTTTTTGGGTCAATTATCACCTGGGGCGGGCTGACAGAGGACACTAATGTGCAATGAAAGGGTGACACAACACGGGCCTTCCATGGGCTCGCCCCTGATACCGCAACCCTGTCATGTGAAATGACATTAAAAAGGAGAACGGGGGCCGTGTCCCTCAAACACAGTCTCTGGAAGACAAATAAGCCTAGTGCCCAGGGTGAGAAAGGGTTAGAAAGGTCTCTCATGCACATTCTCCACACTAATGAAGTAAATAAAGATATTTTGCATTTACACAATTCATTAGCCCTGTGTCACAGCGATGTGGGAACGCATCAACACAAGCATGCACACACGCACGCTAATAATGAGGACTGATAGTTCACTTGCAATTATTTCATTATAACCATAAAAGGTCGACTGAACTGCGGGGGCAATTTTACAAAGGGGATTTGAGAGAAAATACTCCTGAGATTTAAAAATGAAAAAGGGATTATGTAAATCTCACATCTCCTCAGAGGTAGATCAACGTCTTTGCATTTCTCACAAATTAGTGAAACTGCAGATGCTGATGTACCATCTAAACAGCACAGCTCAACACCAATCATTTTAAATTACTCTTACAGTGCTGCATTGCAGCAAAAAGTGCTAACTGGTTAATTATTACGTACATATATCTGCATTAATGCACATTAAATTTAACCGCTTAGTAACAACGTGGACATTTGTACAAAGGGAAAGAAATGAATATGCTCAGATGCCATGTACTGTATATTTTCAAACCCATTTTTAAAGAAATGGCATGCTTTATCTGAACCCCATGTCTATTATTATTAGTTGTGATAATGTCAGTTTGTATTACACGAGACTCCCTCTATAAATGCTTTACTGTCACAATTATTTATGCTTTTGACCAAGATTTACATATTTACATAGACAGAATTCCACATGCACTTCTTGATATGGAAGTATGTATATCTTTTGTATGCGCATGCAAGACCCATTGAAGGGAGAGATGGGACTACATTTCTCGAACACAGCCACATCCATTCCCACAAGATGCAGTAAATGCCATTATTGCAACGGAAAGTAATGCAACACTTCCGGATCCTTGCATAGCGGCAGGTGTGCAGGTTTGGGGGACCGTAGCTGATTACAGAACGGATTATATTGCCTCACTCTTATAGCAGCCTCTCGGGCCCTAAGGCAGCGATGCCACTGATTGTTTAAGAAGACCCCTGCAACACGGATCCCGCTGGGCTTCCGCTTGCAATTTCAAAAGGTCGTTGTTTAAGATAGCATTCCATTTTCACCCGCTGAGGCTGTCTGGAATACTGTCTGCAACAGTTAACGAACAAAAAAAAAAAAGAATAAATAAAAAATTAACCACACACTATTATTTATGCAGCTTGCTAAAGACCAAATGCTACGATAATATAATTTGTTCCACAGGACAAGGGTTTGCCAATATCTCACACACATACCGACCAAAGGTTAATTCTTTCAGAGGAGGCATCTATAAATAAATGTTGTTAATAATGCGGTCTCAGGTGTGCAGCCGGGGTGTGAATTGCTAATAAAGTAAAAGTGCTTTTCACTTCAAGAGTTCCCTTGTTGCTGGCTTTCATTATGCTCTGCACTGCCAATTTGTTTACTGATTTTGGGGGGGTGGGGGTGGGGGATGGGGGGTGAGCAGCTGCTGTGGTCCACAATGGCGGCCAAGTTTTCTCTGCCCCGAGGTCTCCAGAGCTGTAATTAAATCTAAATAAGCCACCCGCAGATATGACGGACCTTGATTCGCCAGCCGACACAAGCTGCACCCCCCCCCCCAAAAAAAAAAGACGCATATTTGGCATCCCCGAACACTGCCTGCACCTGCTGCCGTGTTCACGGAGTGGGGGGGGGGGCGGAAATACTGGTAGCTGGCTGTATATCTAACAAATGTTAGATGCATTGCAGTGCTTCACAGTAAATAATACAATTATTTACATTTCAGCTGTTTACAGGTTTGCACCTTCAAATTTTACAGCCTTTTACCGTAAAATTCATGGTCTTTTTTGTATCAGAACATTGCACTGTGCTGAAGTCCTTGTTAGAAGATAGTCTGCTGAAACGGTTGCAAGTGCCCATTTGTCTGCTCAGAGCAGGACTCTGCCAGCCATTCCATCTCACGCAAACAGATGTCGGTAGCATGCCAAAATGTTTGGCAACGGCCAGGCAGAACGGCATGGCACCTGGGGCCTTTGAGCTGAGAGTGCACGCCCGCATGACAGTTTGGCCCGTCCGCTGACACGGTTGCTAATTTAGCAAGTTTGCAGGTTCCTCTCTAAGCACTGGAAGGTAGTAGCTCAGGGGCGGGTACAATACAAGAGACACAGCTGAGGTGTGGGAATTACCAGGCAGGGCTGACCTTCCAAATGCAAAATGAGGTACTGCACTGAAAGTAACACAGGCAGACCAGCATATTACACAAATCTCAGTCCAGCCACTTTAATTAGAAACAAGTTCCTGATGTGTTTTTAGGTGCAGTGATCACTGAGGCCAGCTGCAGAACCCGGCCAAATGGCACCAAAAATGTTTTTTAGGCAGTAAAAAAAAAAAGACTCAGTTTCACCTCCCCACTGTATACACACACACACACACACACACATATACAGGCACAAGGTGTACCTTTTCCATTGATGGCGGGAGGCTCCCCCAGCAGTAGCTTTAGCCTCTTGGCATGGATCTTGCCCTGGTAGTGGGACTGTGCCACCACTGCTGAGGTGAAGGACATGTTGCACAGCGTGCAGCACTTGTTCTTATCCACGTCCCCCTCGTCAGTGCCCTGACGAAAGAAACACACACACAGGGTCAATGTGAATGTCAGCACAAGAGGTGCAAAGACAGCAACGCACACAAACAAAAAAGGACATTGCATTTAGCCGTCTTCACTCATCTTGCGTAAAGGCGTTTGAGGCACCAAAAATACTAGAACATGATGAACTTCTGAGAGAACTTTATCACATTTTGGTGCCTCAAAAACACTCTTAAGCGAGACAAGTGAAGCCAGTTGAATGGACCGGAAAATGATGCTTAACGAGGCTCCCTTTGACAGCTCGAAGAGTCACGGGAGACAAGGCCAAGCATCGCACCGCCCAGGGTACTAACAGATTCCCCCTCAAACGGCCGAAGGAACCCGGGCGCTTGAGGGCAAGCTCAACTGCCACGGCTCCAGAAGACTGCGCTCCACTGCGGCTCCCCACCGAATTTCTCATTTAGTTCCCCGCGGGAAGCAAATGGGTGCAATCCTGCGTTTAAAAAAAAAAAAAAAGCGGCAAGCAGGGTGGAATGACTGCTGATTGTTTGGGGCGATCCCAGCGATTCCATCTGTGCTGGCTGCTACCGGGCCCGTTAGCCCACAGCACAGCACAGAGTGAGCGGGGGAACCTGCCATGGTAGATTGATGCGGGGGCTTTTTGCAGAGGGGGAATGAGAGTAACCAATTAAACCCACCAAGTCTTTCCTATGCGGGATCATATTCTTGGATGAGCTAGCTTTGCGCACAAATTCATAGGCAGAAACATGAACATTCCTGTGCTCCCTGGAGCCAAATGTCCATGATGGATGTGCCTTCTTTGAGGATTTAAGACCAAAATGCCTGAAAGCCTATTGTCAGGATTCATCTTTCTTTCTATATTTCTTTCTTTCTTTCTTTGTGATATGCTTCCAAGTTGAAGGCTATTGCAGGAAGACTATAAAGTTCCTCAGTTGATTGGTTTGGAAACCATAGCCTATAATCTTTGCAAACTCATCGAAAAGCAGTATTTCCTTTATTTATTTCTTCCTGTTTTCTGTTGGCAGCACTGCAAAACATTGGGTAGGATTCAATCATCATCTGTCCCCAACTTTGACAAAAACACTTTTTTCCCCCACAAAACCAGTTTGGCGAGTTTGGGATTAAAACTAACTCACCAAACTCAGTTTGTGAAGAAAAAAGTGTAATGCCTGCATTTACTTGTAGGTCAAATTTAAGGACAAATGCGAAATCAAATACAGGCCATAGGCTATAAATATGTGTGAAAGAGTGTATATTTACTATCGCTCCCGATATGAATGTTAACCAGCTTTCAGACCAGTATATGCTACTCAAGGATCATGGAATTTGTTGTGCATACTGTGTCATTTCATTTCCCTCCTAAAAATGAACGTATTTGATATGGATTTCATCATTCTCTATATTGTCTATCAATCTACTTTTTGACATACATACAAAATTAGATAATTTCCAAAAATTGCTCAAATCAGGTACACTTTTTGGTCATAGTCATTGTCCACAACAACAGTGCAAATAATACAGTTTGTCCTCCCTTGTAGATAGACGGTAGGTTTGTGGCCACCATGCGTACGGTATGGAAAAAACACCGCGACTGCCAGTTCTCTTCTGTTACTCATTCAATGTTTACATCTTGCAAAAGCAATTCACTGCAATAAATCTCAATTAGCAGTTGGCAGGGCTTTATGTCATACCAGCCATATTGTGTGTGCACAAAATACAACATTTTCTTGGTTGAAAGCGATTTCTCTTTGACTCACCGATTCAGCTTTAATTCACAAAGCTTCAAGTCACGCGTAGTGAATTAAACAGGTTTTCTCATGTGGCATGGCCACACTATTGCATTACTGTAATATATGCAGACATGCTTGAAAGAAAAAAACCGCAGAATGTAGTGTGCGCGTTATAAGAACATTAGCTCCCCGCAGCGTACGCAGAAGCCGAGAAGCAATGCACCTTGCTGCTTAGAAACTGCGGAAGCATCTGCGCTCCCTTTGAAAGCTGCTGTGCTAAGCTGAGATTTTTGAATCCCCACTGCCCGGCGCTGAGGGCAGGGTCTGACACTCGCCTGAACGCGGCAGAAATGACTCATTCGGTGACACAGTCCGTCCTTTTCTCATGACCTTATTCCGTCCTTCGCAGTCCCAAAAGCACCCGCTGTCCCCGTGCCAGCTTCTTCACCGGGGCTGAACCACACACTGTCTCATCTCCCTACATCTGTATGCAGAGGTCCGTGGGGGTGTCTGGCCGATAATGAAATAAATAACAAAAATCCAATCAGAGGTACTGTATCAGGGAGCTATGTGACCTCCCCCACCACACCTCCTCCCTTGGCCTTGAGTGCCAAAATGGGAGAAAATATCAATTCCAGGGAACCAGGAGACCGGGAATGAATAATCAGCTGATATTAAATTTGGGCTGAAGTGACTGCACAGAATGACTCAGCCAGGCTGTCTCGGGCAGAATGGACATTGCTTACAGTCATCTGCCAGGAGAGAGTGTGTAAGATTTCACCTAAAACAATAGTGCTATCACATGATGACAGATGGTAAAGGGAAGTGAGGAATGAGTCTGTCACAGACTGAAACTTTAATACATCTATTTTGGGTGGTTCTTGGCGGAGCATAGCATCTACCTACTTTTCCTTTTGAGAAAGTGAAACCGAAGTTTAACTTTATTTATTAACTTTCTCAGGTCAGTTTGATGTTTCTTGGCACATTTTCAACTTTTAAACTTAAAAAAAAATGTGAATAATAGGGAAAGCACAAATCTACACATTTTCTGTCACCAATTGGTATTATATTTGCCTTCCCAGAAAACTCATAACTCTTCTGGAGCACAACTGATCTAATCTCCAGAACACATATAGTTAGGCATTCCAAATCCTGAAACTGCGCTGAGAATAATTACAGTGCGGTGCATTTTACAAATCTGTAACCCAGAGAGATTTGCTGTATTTCCGCAAAGGCCTTCCTATTTCTCATTCATCTTAACCATAACATAAAAAAACATTTTGATTTGCAAGCAGAAAATTTACTTTACTGTCAGTGTCAGCCCCGCACATGCTCATCGTTGCCCAAGAAAATCTGAGTGAAAGCACAACTCTCGCCTGCTTGTACACCCGCGCTATAAAAGAAGATGTACGATGTGTTGCTGGATTGCACTCGTCCGCTGATGTAAACATCGCGGTCCGTTTTACGATCTCCATTAGCGCGGGAGCCCCGATTAGCCTTGGCAACGGCTTGTGCACCGGGGGATTTGGAGAGAGCCCCGATTCCGCTATAGCATTGAGAGAGCGCCGGTTTCTTCTGGGCCAGGAAACGCACTCAACTCCTGCTCATCTCCCCCAAGGGCGGATGAAGGAAGTAGGACAGCGGAGCGGAAGAGTGGCTGAGAGGGAAAATTTGCGCTTAATATAGAACGGGACGCCGGAGTCTAATACCGTAGCGGGCCGTGTCTGGGACGGTGCAACAGCCCGAGCACAAAATTCAGGAGTGCTTTCACCTCTCGCCCATTACCCGATTTGACCCTACACAACCGTGATGCAGAAGTACTTGCCTAAGGCAGAAGGAAAACATAAACCCCAGTGCGTGGCATGCGGGTTTGCCACCTGAATCTCTGATAAGAAAAACAATATGAATACAGTGTCTAGAGACAAAATAGCTTGTTGTAGGAGCTCATTGAGCCCAGCTATAATTACCTAATTGCTTCTGTAAAGGCATCATGATTTGTAACCGCCATCTCAATCTCTTTAACAAGAGAAGACAATCTGAGGTCTTTGTCTTCAGTGATGAAACGGCAGATTCTGAATACCAGCTTAGCTGGTTAGTTAATTAGATGAGCAAGCAATTGGCCATATGAATTGTCATTACTCGCAATGCATTGGCATTTCATGTTAAATTAACGTAAGGAGAAGCACAAAAGAAATCAATTGGAAATTGCTGTACTCTGCAAAGAAAAAAATGCTTACCAATCTTAAAATGCCAATGCAAAAAAACTGATGGCAGAAATTCTTCAAGCGGGGCAAAAACTATACTGCTCTAGCACATTGGGTTTCGCACCATAAATAAACCAGCTTTTAAAGAGGCCTGGGACAGAGGGAAAGAGAGGGAGAGAGAGGAAAGTACTATATTTGACTTCAGGAAGGAAATTGACCTGACAAATATACAGACGAGCATTCAGAGCGTCTCTCAACTCCCAGCTCAATGAATGGGATGACAGGCAGCTCTACCTCCGAGTGTGTGCTTCCAGGATGAGAACCTCCACTCAGAGGTAAAGATTTACCCTGCGGTTTTGTGCCGCTACTGTTTGTTTGAGCTAGTGAAGAGTGCCAAACACCTTTTTCTTTTTAACAAAAAGCCTTGCCTTGGATTTTTTCTGGGTTTTCAAATTTATGCTCTCTTGACAGCTGCAACTACCAACAATTCCATGCGAGAAAAGCACAATTCCAGCAGCCGAGACAGCACTATACTTTTTTTCCTCAAAAGTTTTTGTGTCCGTGTTTCGGCAAATTACACACAATAGTGACCCCAAAATGTTTCTAGGTGATTGCATTTATTTGTTTCTCAGTCACAATGCTAAAGATGCTGCTCCTTCAATGCCAATTTTTCATTAATGTGCTAAGAGTAAAAGAGGTGCCAGTGAGCCTGGGGAGGGGTTCCCTCTTGAATCAAACAGGGCCACATGATACAGTTCTGTGACTGTAGTTGTGCCAGTGCCCCAGAAAGCGACTGTCCTGAATACTGCTCTGGCTCTATTCATTTTTAACTGAAAAGTTAAATGGGGGCAACTCAAGGATACCTTTGGGAATGTACGTGTGTGAATGATGCTGCAAGGTCAAAAACACTATTAAACAGCAGCTTAAATAATTTAAAAACCACATTGTATACTTAGTATAAATATTCCTTATGTTATAGGGGCACAGTTAGCTATTTAGATTAACTGCATTTCAAATTATTATTTCCCATTACATTGCAACCCCTCACCCCCGCTCAACCATAACCATCTTTCGCTGCGAAACACCCCAGGACCCATGATTTATTCAGAAGAGAAAGAGAGAGAACAAAATATCGCATGAAATCTAATTATAAATGTAGGAAGCGGCGAGAACAGAGACCGATACAGATTAGCTCTCGGCGTCATCTGAAAGCATTAGCACGCGCGGTTCTGGCTCAGCCACCGCAATGCAGGTGAGTCGTGCCAGGGAGCCGTTCGCACGGGTGTCGTAGCGGGGAGGAGAGGCTGCGCGACGCCTTTTCTCCTTCGCACCCTGAGACGCCGCGAAGCGGGCGCGCTACACCACCTCATCCCTCCGCACCTCCTCGCGCGGCAGGCTGCTCGAAACAGCTCATTATCCTGAGGAGATACACGAAGAACCACCTATTGTTCTCGGGGGCTGCATTAATACGGGGAGCGAGGGTGAGAGGATATTTTTAAAAACGGGGAGCGGCGGAACACCTCAGCTCAGCCATCCCCAAATGTAACCTTTTACTTTTAAAGCGGCGGTTCATTAAGGCCTGCTTAGAATAGCCGTGAGGGTATGGCTGAAAGGGCAATCCGAAAGAGGGCTGGAAACCATGCAGATACGGATGACCATCACACACAAAGAAAAAGAAAAAAAAAGCTCTCTCTTTTGTGTCAGAGTGCGTGACGAGCGCTTTATTGAAAATTCATAAGTTCAGGGACGAATCCATTTTTCTCTCCACGTTTCAAAAACCTCGAGCTCACCCACGCTTAGCTCACTCCTATCCCTCGTCCGCTGCATGCCTCCCTCCAAACTCCCAGACACGTGAAGCTTCGCAGAGCCAGTCAAGCCTTACATAATCCTCCCTGCATATTTAAAACAATGACAGGCACTGGGTCCAGGTCCTGAGTTGGCATGTGTAGGGCCCACCTGTGCCACTGTAATGCCTGTTAGAGCATGATGGACCAGACCTCCTCAGCCAAAGGCACTAATCCGCTGCTGAACCACACCCTGGCAGCCACCGGTCAAGGTCATGTGATGCACCAGCTGGATCCCTTACACTGTCAAGCCCTGCTCTGCATATGCAATATTGATGCAGACCAATGCCTAATTTATCATTTTCCTCACTGATTATTTAGCATTTTTAGCATTTATATTTCGGTATTTTTCGACCACCCTTCCAATAAAGTCTCTCTTTTTGTTTCTCGCAGTTCACGCGAACAAGCTGTGTGTGGGTTTCTCAATCTGGAACACACAGAATGACTTATGCACTATGTGAGAAAATAGCTTTTTTTACAACTGGGATTTTTTAAGAGATGGCTTCGCCATTACGGATCTATAAACTGAAATCTTTTTTAATTAATCACGGCCAGCTTCATTGCTTCATTGCTTCAGTTGGACGGCCCATCTGGCAATGGGCAGAGGAATGAGGAATGAGGAATTTGTGATGGACGACAGTCTGTGTCATCGGCACCTGTTCCATCTAACATGTCATTTTATTGCCATTGCCATAAAGATTGCCATAAAATCATTAATTTTCTCCAAGGACTCCTTTGAGATGCTGACCTTGAAAATGAAACAAGCGATGGTCGCACCCCAAGGAAAAATGGAAGTGCCGGGGGGTTAGAGTGCCTCTTTTGATTTGTCCCCCTCCCTGCCCCACCACCCCCCCTCACTCACATCTCTCCACTGCCAATGGAGCCTCCTCGCTCATTCAGAGCGGCCCTCAGACTAACAGATGTGTGTGCAGTCTGTTTCACACTGCTGCAGGAGCAGTCAAGGCCTCCGAGCATAAGACTGCAGTCACTTTCATGTTCAATCATGCTAGTACCCTCCACCTGTGCCATTTCAAATCAATGTACTGTACTTACAATCCATTAGTGCAGTGGGATCCCACAATCCAAAACAACAAAAAAAAACACAAGTACACAAAGGCACTCTGGTAGACATGACATGCACATACAAATACTTGACAGTGAATAAATACCGCTTGACAGTGCACACAGCAACGAGCACTTCAACATCAAAGTGAGCTGCCTGCAAGGAAACAAAAATATTCCTCTGAAAAATAAATCAAACTTGACAGTCTACATTTAAAACAACCTGCACGGACTTTGTACTATCAGTATCCGCATGCGTATTACTGATAGCGGGGAACTGTGGGTCCTTAATTGGGTGAAGTCACCCCTGCCCCAAACAGGAACGGAAGGGTGAGGCGGGGTCAGCCTGCCCTGTGGCTCACAGAATGATTCAGGAGTCCTGTCTGTGTAATCACCCCTTTGATAAGTGCTCAGTTAGCGGTGCTGCCCTGTCCTCAGGGGACACAGAGTTGGGACGTGCCTGTTATTTAGGTGAAGAGTGTGTGTGTTTGTGTGTTGGGGCTGGGGCACCCTGCAACCCAATGCTCTGCTGCACTCTACCAGAGTGTGACACCACTCTGCTTCTGGCCCATGCAACTGACAGGGATGCTCCTATCTGTGACTGTGATATACAACAACAATTCACAATTAATATATGGTCAATATTTAACTTGACAATATCCATTCACATATATTCAGACAGGTAGATAAATTGACAGACAGACAGACAGACCGACTGATTGATAGATAGACAGACAGACAGACAGATAGGTAGATAGACAGATAGATAGATAGATAGATTTTTCTATGCTTTTCATTTTTTTCTATGATAGAGGTAGATTTAGAATGTGTGTGGTATCTCAAACTGGGCTCATCTTGCAAAAGCAATCTCAGTTTAATAGAAAAATACAAATAAGTGACAGGAAGATATCAAAGCTACAGAGTTGCCTGGCCTACTGCTACTAGTCTGGAAATGCAATGAATAATAAATATGATTGCAATTCAGACAGCAATGAAGCATATTGAGTTTACAAATGAGCATTTTTGTCCACAAATAATGAATGCTTTTAGAATATCTGTGCCGCAAAATTAATTCCACAGAACTAATCCTCAAAAGAACAGAATGAAAGACTAATCTCTTCATCAATTCAACCATGCTGTTCTGTGAGAGTCACAGAATATACTATTTATAATATTCTAAAACAAAAAAAAGCGAATATGTTATCACGATATTAATTAACTGCACCAACTTGTACAAGCGCAACTCCTATTGGTCAAAATCTCCAGTAAAGACTCACCCCTTGTCTACTTGAGGAAGGAGTCACAAAGTTATCTGGGTTACACTAACCCATTTACCCTCTACACGTGAGGAACACATGAAACTTTAAAGAACGTACAAAATACTGTTCGTGTATCAAACAGCAAAGCCCCTCCTAGTAATTCTGCACTGTTTCCATTTCAGTTTTGGTCAGTAATCTACAGGCTGCAGTTGAACTGTTGAGAGATGGGCATATTGTTGCACAAATAAAAGCACTATTCTGGACTGTTGTTACCTTGCAGGCAAGGTAATGAAAATATCTGCAATGGTGCCACAGAACTGATACTGCGGTAATGATGCTACAAAATGATATTCGATCTTCCTGTAAGCCAAGTTATGTCTTTGAAGCTACGAAATGAGAGCACTTCAGCAACAGTACAATACAATAAAGCTGATGCTATAGCACATTATAGAATAGAAAATGGCCCGATGATTGCACATTTCTTGATGGAACACTTTTTAAATTATGGTATACACGTCTAGCCACTGATTTATGAAATAAAGATAGGTACGTCTAAAAGCCAGTAAGCCGGTGGGACTGCGAGAGATGTGGAGGGGTTTTTTTTTGGACGGAAGATTAAATTATGCATAAACAACCAAAAAACATCTTTACTAATGGATAAAACTCTTCTCAGCTGAAAACTTCTTGATTTATCTTCCCTGCTTCATTTTAATTAGAGTAATCTTATATTCACGAATTGTTATAAGATCTGTTTTTAAAGAGATTGCAGGGGAGAAAAGGGAGGGGGGGTGAGTTAAGTAGCTCAAAAGCCGTGTAAGACAAAACGTTATATAAACAGGAAGGTTTTGTTCCTGCAAATTGGTACTACTGCAAATTGGCCTACAGAGTGATAATAATTACAGAGGGAAGATCTGGTAGGTAGGCAGTGTGGGTATGGGGGGGTGTGAACCAGCCATTCAGGAGGTATCACCTTTTCAGGCTGCTGGCTGTCAGCTCCCCTGCTGTTTAAACTTATGATGAGGGGGCAGTGCAGGGGAGGGGGGGGGGGAGGGGGGCGCAGAGGCACAGGCACCAGATTAATTGCCACAATTCAGGGTCAGAGAATCTCAGCACTGTCTGCACCCCATGTAGGGCCCATCTCAGTCCTCACCATGGCAACTCAACCCAAAACTGATGACGAGATGCAAAATGCCTTTCTAAACTCTCCAAACAATTGCCCCAAGACGGTTAATTGTCTGCAGTCCTTTTGAGTGTTTCAAGCACATCCATCGTGGTTCAGCTTTAACCATCAGGTCCATGTCTGCTTAGAGACGTACAGTCAGATGAACACTCACTAAAGAAGATTTAAAGCAAGTTGCCTATCAGAGAAAAGCTAAGAAGATTTGTTTATTATTTTTATTATTATTATTCTCCAGAATATGTGTCGATACAAACAGAACAGCCTGACCATGGATGTGTCTTCTATGTTCTCGAGGAGACGGATATTAAAGTGCAGGCTGTGACAGGTCCACCATATAGCCAACCGGAGAGGAGGAGGCTCTGTAAAAAGTGACATAATTGGAGGTCCGCATCCCCAGTGTTCTGCTCTGCTTCACTCACCACCATGCACCAGCACATGGCCCCCGGCTCCGCCTCGTCAGGCAGATTGTTAATTACATTAATCGCGTTATGGAGAGCATTCAGGGCGTCGCTGTTACTTCCTGCCTCCCGTAGAAGATTTACAGCGCTATGGGCGTCTGGAACAACATGTAGGGGGAGGGGGGGGGTGAGAGGGGGGTCTGTGCGGAAATGATAAAGGGCTGTGGAATTCATTGTGATGCGCCATCGTCTGCGCTGTCACGGGAACAGGTTACCGCGACAACCGCGGCTGGATTAGCCTCACACTTGTCATTGCGCATCAGCGCGGCCAGAGTCAGGCGCATGAGGGGCTTGGCGCTACGCTTCGTGTCACCCCCAGGGGCGCTCTCCCGTATTTTTAGACCGCCTTGCAGGCATGCACTTGCTCTGGCCTGGTCTTGCTGTATCAGTGAGTCACAGCATATACATTGACAGGCAACCGCAGCAGGGTAGGAGAAACACTGCTTTAAAGAAGACCGCCCCAATTGTGCATTCAGCAAAAAAGAACATGATATACCAGCAGCAATTAATGTAATACTTATTAATTAATGTTGCATAAATCAATGCAACACAAACAAGCTCCCTCTGACACTCATGCTGTTGCCTAGTTGCGCATTACAGCTAACAACCAAAAAGAGACCACTGAGTTTCTAATATAGATAGGGCCCACAATTGTGTACGCAGAACTAACTAACTACACTGGGTCCTATAAATGATAACTGTCAACAAATAAACTTTGTACTGTCGTTCTTCTCATCCTCCTGATCAAGTGGTAACTGAATGATTAACAATACAATGGCTGTGGTTTTTCAGTACCAGTATTGGCCAAGCGACACGTTTTAGTGTTTGCATGTTAAATGGCGCAATTAATCAATTCAACCCCTACTACTGCAAAAATATAACCACCTGGTGCCTCCTGGCTCAAATAGGTGAGAATGTTTGTTATTTTATTTCTTTTTCTTTCCACCAGATTTTTAACAAAAGCATATTTTCTAAATCATATTTTGGAAAACACTTTGTATTTTACATTGTAGTACAGCAGGGCAACACATTTTAAATTGACTGTTTTCATTATTCAATATTTTATATCCCCAAAGGAAAGAAAAAATACATGCTGTGTTTTAGTGTTAACTGAGAGGACCGGCACAATTAACCGAATGATCGCTTGACATGTGGATTGAAATAATAGGCATTAGTGACCCCGTGGTGGCAGAAGACTGAAATACAACCCAAGATTTTCTCCAGGCCCCTAGATTTAGAAAGCGATAATTGAAAAAAGGTTTCGACCCACAAGTGTTTAATGGAAAACAGGGCATGTCTGCCAGCAGCGAGACTTCCAGGACCTGTTCGGAAGTGCTGTTATGTGCAGTAACTCAAAGATCCAGGCGGATAATGTGAGCATGCCCTGCACTTTCGGTGGCACTGAAACGAGAGCTCTCCCGTCCCTGGAAAGTTGAGGCACGGGGTTGATTTAAACGCTGCTAATTAAACAGAAGTGGGGCGCAGAGGGGGTATTTAATCAGTGCAAAAGTCTTCCCCAGTCGCTAATTGTATCCACTCTAATGGCTTATGCATCGAGTTACAGCCTCAGAAGCTGGGGGAGATTTTAAGTGTCCTTGGGGGGCCATGTACCTATTAGTAACCAATGGCATTGGCTGATTTGTACAGAACAGATGGAAGGGGTAATGTTCCTCCATGCTGCTGCTCCACGCTACACTGCCTACTGAGGTACAGCAGCTCATCACACTGGCACCCAGCCTGTTGTGGGCATTGAGACTCATGCCCGGGAAACCGAGTTACCTTGAGACTACCTGTGAGACTAGCGAAGCCTCTGCATGGGCAACTTGGTTACAACAGGCTAATTGGACTGCAGCTGTGATCTAAACCTTACATTTTACTATAGGAATTTGCCATAAAATCTCATGCACTGCAACAGTGCTTTCCAAGGGTGTAACTTCAGTTTGAATATTAGGGGGGTTGAAATGCAGGGACCCGAGAGCCCCCTATCTCTCCATAAATTATGCCCTTGGTGCTATCTAATAATGGTCAATTAGTGTTTTGCAATGTCGTTTTGCATGGCTAACATTATTTAATAGCCACAAGGTGGCTACAGCAGTGCTTGACAGTACACATCTTTCAGCATTTGGTTCCTTATTATTGAATGTGACAGACAGAAATAAATCAATCTCCCTGTGCCATTCTCCCAAAATAGAGAACCTGGCCCTGGGACATTGCAAGAAATAAAAAAAACAAAAACAAATGTTGTTTCCTCCAAGAAAATTCAATATTCAAGCATTTCTAAATTCGTCAGAACAGCACACGGTGTCACAGACTCCACTGCAGACAGAGCTGCAAGGCAATAAGCTGGTCAGTGCTGTGTGGACATGTCAGGTACTCAATGGCAGCATTGTGTGGGAGTGCAACGACAGCATTTGTCACCATGTTCCCGGTGAGGGAAAAGCAATGCATCCTGCAAACAGCAGCCCCATAAAAACTGAGCTAGCATCTCGAATAAAAATAACATACGTCCTATACGAGCATAAATTTCCAAAAGATAAAACAAAAAAAAAAAAAGAATAAATCAAACTACATCGATGGAATTGGTATCCATAAAGCTTTGGTGGACACATCGGAACTTTTCTCAGCTCCGCCCCTTCGTGAAAAGTAATGCGCAAGAGCTTGCGTGCCCTGTCCCAGTGAAAAAGCGCATTCGGGCTCCCGCCGTAAGAGACAGCGGGTGGAGGTGCGCTGGTGCGGCTGCTTTCGCAGGATCGATGGCCGTTCAGACGCACCGCCGGCTTCCCGATCCCGGGTTGGGCGCCGAGCGTGGAAACACAACAGCTGCCACAGCGAGCCGCCGCGCCGCCGTCCGTGCCAGGGCTGAGGAAGCGTGACCGGGAAACGCGCGGAACACGCCGAGTTCCCCCCCCCCCGACCGTCGCGCGATCGATCTTTAAACCGTCCTAAAAAGTAGCGTACTGGAAAAATAATTGCTTCCGCCTTCCTCTTAATTCCCCCCCCCCCCCCCCCCCAAGCCTCCCCGTTTGGAAAAGTGCTGATTTGGAGCGAACCTGAAGAGCGCATGAACAGAAATAAAAAGTATTTATGCTAATCCTCCAAGCGCAGGTCATGCAGTCATAACAAGGAAAGCCATTTAAAAATAAAAACTTCCATGAAGCCACGGACCGACTTCATTGAATGACTTTATGCGCACAAATAAAAAACTAATTTAAAAATGATGTGTCGTTCAGGGAAAAGGACACACCCATATGCAGAGTAGTGATAGTTAAATGGGAAATGCATTGAAACTAGGACACCTGGTTGGTTCAGCCTTGACAAGCCAACCAGAAAGAAAGAACTTCAAAATATGTGGAGTATCTGTTTGTTTGTGATTTACATAGACAGCCAGACGTGTGAAAAAGTAACTAAAACCAAATTAAGCAGTGGTCAAAACATACTTTTCAACTTTTCAAATTATTATTAGTTGCAATTTGCTAACAAGTCATGAGTGTTGCACTCCTCAAATGACAAAAAAAAAGTTGCAGGAAAGAGTATGCGGTGTTTAGAAGTAGACAAATAAGGAAAAAAAAGTAGAAAAGGTAATTGCTTTTTCTTATTTGGCCTGTGACCCCAACTATCGACAGGAAAGGATTTCTCTGTGTCTCCCTGTGATGAACTCTAATCACTCTCTCTGATACTCCAGATGAAGTGGATAGAAGGAGGCCGGTGGAAATCTCCCCTCTGATCACTGTGTTTGTGAGGCCTTATCAAGCCGGTGTGACACCTCCCAAATTGATAGATGGCAAGCAGAGATTAATTAAAGCTGAGCCCCTCGCTCAAGCAGTCGGCCCACGCAACCCGACATGACTAACAGAGTCATCCGCGCCCCCCCCAACACACACACACACACACACACACACACACACAATTATAGCCCCCTACAGACCATGAGCCTTGACCTCTCTATAGCCTTGAAATAAAAATAAAAATAAAAAAAACAAACCAAGTGTGTCAAGAGAGGAAGATCCAAGGAGAGAAAGCAGGTGTAATATCTGAAGCAGACATCATTGTGCACCTTGAGATGCATGAGTGCAGTAACTATCAAGGGATGCATTTCATCTTAAAAGCAAAGATATTTCATTGATAAAGCGCTGCCAGAGGGATCTCACGAGGCAAGCTTCAAAGCACACCTACATGCACCTGAGGTACAGCTTCAGTCAAGGAAAATCCTCAGTGGTGAACTTCGCAGGCCTGTGTATACAACGGGTCTCGTACAAAGCAGGTGGAGCAGTGCATGGAAAAAACTTCATAATATGAGAAATTGTTGTCTCATAGCATATAGAAACCCTTAAAAAAACTCTTATTTTGAAATCTGGGAGTGGCATCACTTTTTGCAGCAAACTCACTGCACAAAAACCTTTGCAGCACAAAATAATGAAATGCTTCAACCCCCACACTTCGAATCCTGGGAAATGCAGATTGGGACCATTCAGGCTCCAAGGGCGCAGCTGATTCCTACGCAAGCCAAATCCATATTGCCTTAATGAATTATCCTGTCAGTCACGAAACTCGGATGCTTCCGGAATGGGCAGATTCCCGACTTCACTATTTCGTTCAGCAAATAGGCTCAAACTGTCATAATGCACACTACCTAAGACTTTCGCTTTACACACGCTTTGCATTCTGGCTGCTTATCGGCTGGGATCCACATACGGAACATAACTACGTTCCTCTCTATGAGAGGAGAGAAAGTCTACAGTGGCTTACAATAAAGAACTCAAATTCGCAATGCATAATTCTGACTTGATAGAAATCCATTCCGACATTCCGCATCTTTGAGCTCCATTGGAAAAGACATAGCAGCCATAGCAATCAATTGCAGAGAAATCCATTTAAAAAAACAACTGGAGCTGAGGAAAACTTGATTTGAGCGAATGCATTATTTATGTGTTATCTACTACTCGCAGAAGATAAGTGTTTGTGCGATGTAAAATGTAGAGAGAAGAAAACTGCAAAAATGTTCTTACATTATCTGTTCTGAGCTTCTTGGCAGGACAGCCTCCATCCACTGGATGCAACATGTAATACAGCCGCACTTTGTTTGCATGTTTCCGACTCTAGGAAGCAAAGGAGAGAGAGGAATATATATGATGAACAAAGTCTGACATATTCTGTAACTGTTACAATTGTTCAGGCAAATACAGAAGAATAGCAGCGAGACTTCACTGGATCTGAAGCAAGTTAAATAATATACAAAACAGCACTTGCTTTAAATATTTTATATAAAGGAACATTTCCATACAATATAGGGTCATCTTGAAATCAGAAAAGATAATATACTCCAGATTGAATAAGAAATAATCCTGCTTTAATCCTCCACAAATGCATTAACTAATCATACACTAATTCACATGACAGTAAAGAATGTGCATGCTGTGTCTTATACTTTCATGCATTCTAAAGCATCCCTTTGTTTTAACCATGTTTGGTATAAAATATTGAACCATTTATGTTCTTCACATGTCAAATATTCAAATTCCACAATGGGCTGCAGTGTACTTGAGAACCAGAGTGGATGATAGAATGCCTCTGCCACCTACAGCATAACTCCCATAACACTACGGTCCCCACAGACAAACAGCCAGCCAGCCAGCCGGACAGGCAGACAGACAGGCTTCACCAACCGGTGGCAAATGCAATGTCAGAACACACAAGTGCACATCAGTGTGGAGCAGGAGCGGCGTTAACTTTCCGTGTTCAGAGCAGACACGCTGCAAACTGCTCCCGAGGCGAGGCAAGCCCGCCCCAAAGCCGATGAATAATGACAAGCGCTGTCATTCACCGAGCGGGAGCCACGCATCGGAAAATCGACTTCTCTCCAGCTCTGACAGCGCAGCGTCGGCCGAGGAAGACGGCGGAATGTTTTTCCCCACTGCAAAATCACGCCATTTCAAATGGAGGGGAAGGGAGTCTGCAAACCAGGCACAGAGAGGCAGGAAAGGCAGGACTGGAGAGGGGGTCGGGGGTATGGTGGTGGAGTGGGGGTTTTCAAGTGCAAGTGAGGTGACCTCACTTGGGATGCTGGGATTCTTCACCTCCTCTCTCCTCCTCTTTTTGTCCTCCTCCCAGCAAGCACCTTGCACTGTTTGAATGTGCGGACACGTGTCCAGCAGGGAGGAGCACAAGCAGTCCTCAGAGTGATGAGTCCTGTCAGCTCACTCACGAGAGTTGGGTACAGATTGCTCACCCTTTACCTTTGCCTTTATTGTTAGTATTTTGGAACATACACAAAGCCTTCAGAAAACAAAAAAAATGAATAAGCTCAATTCTGTGAGAGCAACAGACGGGGTACTGAAGCTGAAACAAACAGCAGAGGGAAAATGAAACAATCATTCAGGAGCCTTTTCAATTTTTTAGTTTTGAGAGGAGAAACTATTTCCTTTTATTCCTCTTCTTGAATCAATAAACTACAGCTAATAGGATAGGAGTTTTTTCTTCAGTTTGAGTGCAGTACAGTGGAGCTGAAATATAGCTCTAGTGGAATCGTGATTCAACAGAGGGAACAGACATTTCTTACTAAGGATGCATGATGACATCTGGGTCCTATTCATATTGTCCAATAATAGCGTAAAACAGATGTAGCAGCATTGGCTGATAAACTAAGATTATGGTAGACATGTTGGGGTGACATGATGATGGAACACACATGTGCCAGATAAGCAAATCAATGTGCTGCTGATGTGATAAATTAAATGGAAATGTCATACGCAAAAATCATAGGCATCTACACCTTTATTATTATTTATTTTTAGTTTATTTTTATCGAGTAACTCATAGACAAAGCTATATTGAGACTCAGTGGCTCTCAAGAATCATGCTCTTTGGTAAATAATAAAGTAAGTATATATTTTCTATAAGACAAGTAAAGTTTTTACATTTCTTTCCAAATTGATGTATTTGCTCATATACTACTTCTTATACAAGTGAGGAAACCTGGTTGCAGTTTGCATTTATGCTGTAACATAAAACAGGGAGATATCACATTGCTATTGGGCAATGTGGGCAGCCAAACATCATTTATTGATATCAGATCCATAATTTCCATATTGTGTTCGCCAATTTCTTAGTATTCCTCTGCAGATTATATGACTTATTCAGGCACACCACATCCCATAATTGTGGCAGCTACATGCTTGAATTGATAGAAATTTTCTGGAATGACTATAAGTAGATTCAATTAGGAGGCAGCCTTTTCCTTTGCTAATGAGAACACTGGACACTGCAGTAATATGCTGGCACTAATGGGTACATTTTATTTTAGCAAGTAGTGATATTCTGCTGTAAACAGAGCAAGGGGGACATCCAAATTGGCCAAAAATGTCATGCACAATATACAGAGAAGCAGACAGGGAGGCAATAGGGAATCTATTTTCAGATGGCAGCAGGGGAGAACAGGTTAATTAACCGTTTTTTGGATATTCTGGGATTTAGATGGTGTGAAGGAGGGCAGGAGGATTGAGTCTAGTGGGTCCACAGGGAGAAGTCACCCTGATGGAGAGGGACACTGCACTTGGAACACCCCCACCACTGGGCAGATTGATTGGTAACACTGTTGTCAATGGGGTGGAACTGTGAAGCTGGAAATGACAAAAATACATCATCTCACTGCATGCCAACGCATACTGGCGTGTCCAGAGCTGGGTACAGGCCATACCAGGTGCAAGGCTTGCATGAGCTGACACAGCTCTGCAGCAGCCCCGTGTAGTTTCGACATTTTGTTTTGGCTATCGCCACACCACGCACGCAACTCTCGAGCTCCAGCGTTTTTTGCGTATCTGCCATATTAACAGCGAGAATTGAAAAGATGCTCTCTCTTTGGCCCACACGCCTGGGAAGGAGCCAGCATTCAATCCACACATCTCATGGCAACTTTCAGATGTCTGCCCTAATTAGGCCTCTACAGGAGCCAGCCCGTCCCGTTTTTTTAAGCAGCCGATGATTTAGTGCCGGCCCGTAACCTTTTTGACTTCAGCCCATGAGGAATACAGCAGGATGGTATTTATGTGAAGTCAGAGGCTACCTGCCAGACTTGGGAGTGGGTCAGGAAAACTCTGCGGACACAAAATGTCGTTTAGCCGCAGATTCTTTAGACTCAACGGACATTCAGCTCCATATTCGTAGCACTCGACATTCCATCTCCTGACTGTTGAAGCCAAAATATTCCAATTTTTTGCATTTTGAGAACATTTATTAATATTAAGGGATCATGATCAAGTAAAATGGCAAGTGCCAATGGATGTTCCGTAATAGGCACAGTAACTGCAATATAGTACTAAAAATAAAAAAATAAAAACACAGTAGCTGAGTATCTTGAGATCCAAGATTTAGCACTCAGTGTTTTCTGCAGAATTTCTCTGAACAGACCACTCCATATTTCACAATGTACCGACAAAAAAGCTCACCATAAGAAGGCAAGTTGCCCAGCCTTTCGTGTTGTTTTGTATAAATTTCATGTCCGACAGCCATGCATCAGGTTATCAGTGGGCACAGAGTTAACCTTTATATCAGACTATTACAGAAACAGAAATCCCTCTGTGAATGTTCAGTGAAAAAGTCTATCTTTCCCAGACAGTTTTCAAAGTCCTTTTTTTTCAGTTTAATTATGCGCCAAATTGCTCCGGCTGTTGCTTGGATGGATTACTGCAGAGCATGCCATCAGGATGCTGAAATTAAGAACAGCGGTGGACTAATTGATGTGACTTGGGCTGCGTCCTTGCATGCTGGGACGCTAGGCAGAGGAGCTTAATCCACCAGCACTACCTGCAGTCTCCCCCCATTATTGTTTCCAGCGTTCATTTTGCTTGACTTATGTCTTGACAGTTATTGCTCATATAGAATTCCAGTCCCATAATATTCCATCTCACGCTGAACAGTCCCTGCTCTCTTTTATTAAACTGGAAATGCAGATGCAGATCTCACAGTTAGAATGCACCCCTCCTCACAGTCTGGAGGTAATAATGGCTAATGCCCCACCAAACTAACTGCCAAGAACAAGCCACCCCTTACTGGAGCAGCATTTTGGAGAGAACATTTTGTGCACCCATAGAGCACATATAAAGATAAGGAAGGAGGAAGAAGGAACTCCTTTTCATCTCAGACCGGTTCTTTTTTTTTTTTCTTATATCAATCCATTTTTTACTTCCCTCAATCACACATCTCAAGGGAAATATGTTGGTTTGTAGTCTCCTGAATCTCTCCTCTCCTCTCCCTTTAATCACTGATCATATGAAATGAACATGTGGGAAAAAGTTCAAACTTTTGACAGCCTTCCTGTCAATGTGATTTTCACTGCATTCTCAGGGGGAAAGTGGATACCCTTCATTTACTGAATGTCACAATAAAGCAAGGTCTGTGTGTGTGTGTGTGTGTGTGTGCGTTTGTGTATGCGTCTGTGTCTGTGTGCGCGTGCGTGTGTGTATGTGTGTGTACTGCATTTCTTGGAATCATTTATTCTCCTTCCTTTCTAGGGAAAGATCAATACTCATTTAATGCATGGCCACACTGCATCATTGTAGGCCAGATTTTGCATGCCACTGTCTCGTGCCCTTTGTTTAAAAACTGAACCAAATATTAACTTTGCCTAATGACAAAGTTAGGGCTACTCAGGTGTCTTAACTTTGGAGTTGATCATCAGACATGTTCAGTGTAAAGATTTTTTTTTAAATTTATCTGCATCAAATATTTATGAAATAAATATGGAATAAATACCACACCAGAATTCAACTATGGACCACTATGATGACTGTTGATTTATATTAGTGATTTAACCTAGAGATGTCTGAAAAAAACATAGTAAAAACTGTATTAGTGCAAGAGGTTTTATTATCAAAACTGATATATTGAATACAGGAGTGTTTTGTCTTGGAAAAAAAGGTTTTTAGAAAGTAGAACTAATATGGCACAGTAAAATCAAGCTTTCTGGCAATACCAGCACATCAGCTCAATGAATAACAGATTAGAAAGCACCGTTTCTAGCGATTTCCATGCAACTTCTTTATAATCCTGTTTTACTTTAATCACCAATAGCATGCTACATTTCATAGTATTTATATTTTTAGAACGCCCTACTCAACTAAGCTCTTACTCATTAAACATTCTGGAAATATGCCTATGTATTATTTCTTACCCTAGTTTCTGACTATTTTTGTTTCAGTTACACTGTATGACCGAAAGTATATGGACACACCTTGGTCTGGGGCTGTTTTTCATGGTTTGGGCCAGGCCCCTTAGTTCCAGTGAAGGCAAATCCTAATGCTACAGCATACAATCACGTTCTAGACAATTATGTACTTCCCCATCAAGTTGGGGGGAGAATTTGACTGGCCTGTAGAGAGCCCTGACCTCAACCCCATCTAACACCTTTGGGATCTAATGTAAAGCCAACTGTGAGCCAGGCCTTGTCACCCAATCAGTACCCATCATCACTAATGCTCTTTTAGCTGAATGGAAGCAAACCCCTGCAGCAATGCTCCAACATCTAGTATAAAGCCGTCCCAGAAGAGTGGATGTTGCTATATCATCAACGGGTGGACCAACTCCATATTAATAATTTTGGAAGAGATGTTGGATGTCAGGTGTCCACATATGTTTGGCCATGTAGTCTATGTGTTCAGAAACATGTGGCACTGTGCATTATCAAAAATGTCCAATCTGAACATTGGACAATGTAAGACATTTAAACACATGGCGGTATCGTAGTTAAGCGGATTTGGCTAACAACCATTTCATTTCCATTGGAAAAAAATCATGAAACTGTCAATTCAGCTCAATTCAGCCAAACATATAATCACACAAATACACAATACATTCAACAGGGAGGCAGCAGCATGTGCAAAATAAGAGTGAGTGGTCCAAAAGCAGGAAGGGAAACGTGAGAGGTACAATTTGGACTTAGGTCAATGAATCAGACCTGTCATTCCGAGATTCCAATCTACACCTCACTGTGCTTCTTGGGGAATTTGGCTGCACAATATATGAGAGAGAGTTTATCGACGGGGCACAACCAGCCCATACTAAGGCTCATTTATCCAATTTACAAACATTTCCATTTCCAAACATTCATTCAATTTCCCATGCAATCTAAAATAAAAGGACATTCTCCAATCGGTTATCTCAGCGAATAAGGATGATTTCCGCAAATGTATTTTCCTGAATTTATTCAAGCGTACGGAGAATGCCATGCCCCTGAGAATTTTTAATGAATTCATAATGAAAAATAAGTAACTTCAGCGATAGCTTCAAGTAGCTGCTATTCAGCTGAAACTTCACACTCCAAAACACTTCAGTACAGAACCACTACTGGTGAAGAGAGAGAGAAAAAAAACTCTTCAAGCATTCACATTTGCCACGAGCAAAATAGATATTTCAAGCCATGCTACAGTAATTAGTCAATCACAACAACTTGGCAGATGTGCTTGTTAAGAGATGTGCTGAATGCAAAATTGTTGGGTTTCTAAAAACAGGTCTTCCAAGAGCACTTCTTGATTGAAACCCCTGGCAGTTTTGTTTTTGTCCCTCAAGTTTTTTACTTTCTGACTTTTTAGCTTCCTTATAAGAAATACAGCCTTACTCTGTGCACGCAAATGTTGCTGAGTGGGCTTTAAGAGCTTTAAGGGCCAAGAGCACTTGGCAGGAAAAAAATTTGAACACTGCTTAAATACGTATATCAGCAAGGAGCAGTGGAAGGAATGCTCCTCAGGACACCTGGCTATCCTACTGAAAACCAGACAGTTCTGTCATCTGCCATGAAACCATGCCAACGCTAGGTTATGAAACAGTCATATAATAACGGTACCTGCTCCCCCCCCCCCCCCCCCACCCCCCGCTCCCCTCACATGCATGCACACTTGTTCCGTTTTCCTTATTCCCATGTCCTTTCAAACCATCCATTTTCTGCAGATGTAAATAATACTCTACAGGCCATTCAGTGCACAAGGTGGGGGGCGGGGATGGGGGGCTACATCTGTGAAATGTTGGTCACTGAGCTGTGGGGTGTTTGCTGTTTATCTCATCTAAAGAAGATACAAGCACATCTGAGGGGTGATGTGCAAAATGAATATCCATTGGTAAAATCCTATTTAGAACTTTAAAGCCTATTTAAAAGACTGGCAAAGTTTCAACGACTGGTTAAGGCAATGCAACGTCAACCCTCCTGATCTCTGAGACAAACCACCATACAGTTTTAATAGACTAAGCCGTAGCCGGCATTATAAAGCTCAGCAATGCTCTTCGGTTTCACAAGCATTCTGACAGTCCACCACGGGATAACGATCCATAATTTATATTACAATACATTTCGAGAGTAGTGTGCGAATCTTTCCTTGTCACAGCATCCTTTTCACACAGAGCTCATTTGTGTAATACCTGACAGTGTGAAACTGTGGATAAGTGGATTGCTTTGAGCAAGTGTTGGGGCTTAACGTCACAATCGCGGAAATTCTCCATACAGACCAACATGCGAAAGAAGTACTGAGGGACTACTGCAGAATCCACTGGCAGTCCAATACTGGGGGAAAAAAACACACAAAATGACTGCATCTAAGCATGGTGCAGTTTAAAAGAGTTTTAGCAGATGGGGTGAATTTGTTAAGGCAGTTAATTTGACTGCGCTCTCTAGTACATGAGTCACTAAGTACATCCCCACCGTAAACACAGCTTATTAACACATATCATAACACCCTGGCAATCGAGTGGTTCTCACTGTGCCGGAAGGCACTTCCGTCAGAGTCCTGTCCTTTCTATTCGTTGTCAGGCCCAGCAAAGCTGAAAGTCATTAATGCAACACCATTTGAGACTCATTTCAAGGAGAAGACAATCAGCTTCTTCTTCTTATGTACGGCACATTTCGGAAAAGCAGAAACAGGATAGTGGCAGGCCCAAGCACACACACAGTAAACATTATACAATTAAATGCATGTAGTATATCATACAGCACAATACTCAGCTTCTCAACGCTTTTCAGAGGGAATCCTGAGGAGTAAAAAGGGGAACATTTAGTCACATGGTATCTGGATTCACCAGAAGCTGAAAATATTGACAGGTACCATGGCTTTAAGTACAAAGAACAAAGATATAAAGGAACTACAAAGGAAATGTATTATACCCAACTGCAGTAAACAGTTTAAAAAGCAAACCTAAAGCATTATACAAACCGTGTAGCCATGGACATAGAGATAGAGGGAGCAGGGTTTAACTTGGTATACAAAACAAATAAAAGCCCATTTAGATATATAGTTAGCAACCAAAATATTAGGGTTATATTTTTGCCTTTTGAGAGCTCTTCAAAACTCGAATAATCTTTATTTTAAGCAGAATCTGAATGCACTTTGTTTAGATGTGACTGCCCTTTGACTCACCCAATGTATTGGCTATGTCTCTGATTAATTTAATCCAATTTTTCCATTCCATTATTGCCTGCTATACTGGCATTGACACTTCTTTGGTCCTCATGTTGAAAGACAACAGTAACAGGCAATACGGCATATCTAGAATCAACTCCAGACTTTTTTTTTAAGCTTTCTTGTGGATGAACTTTCTTGTGTAATGATGCAACAACACACAGCTGGCGAGGAACTGCAGAGCAGCCAATTGTACAATTACTGTTGGTCCCCTAAATTGGAGGGACTATGTATAAAATGGCTGCAATTCCTACATGGTACACCTGACATGGATACAATGTGCAGGAGTACAAAGGCAACACAACAAACATGAACTAACTATGTACAGAAATATATATATATATACTCAGGAGGTAATATGCAATACTTCAATATGCACAGTAAACACATCTATTTCTACTTTGTGGAATTTCAAATTCTATCTAACAATTTCCCTACCATTAACGAATAACGAAAGATTTTTTGAAGCATATGATACAGTACAATAGCAACAAATGCAAATATAGAAAAATGATAATCCAGCGACTGGCCCTCTAAGATTCCTGTTATCGAAGTTGGGATTGAGAATTTCTATAAAAAAAACAAAAAAACAATTTCTTTGGCAGATGAGACTGGAATGCCTCGAGTGCTTGGTGCCTTTCATTCATTTGATATTGAATTGAAAACCTGCTGAAGTCTAAAGATTATGAGTAGAGTCATGCTGGAATCTTGAAAGAATTTCATCTGGGTGGGAGCCAAATCTAAGCCTCGTGCTATTTTGGTCCGTCTTGATTTACCAGTCAGTCTCTCTCTTGTCATAATAATTTAAAGCCGGTACTAACTTTCATCGCTGCTCAAGGAATTTAAAAAAGCAAATGTACTTCCTTTATTCAATGCCATTTTAAAGAGTTGAATCATAATTGATCACACACACAGTCTTATTGTGTAAATTCACAATTTGATTCACAATCAAAATTGTGATTAATATACTAATATACATGTATATATTGTTTATATTCACGGCTGTTGATTATTTTGTTTAGGTTTGAAAAAGTGTATAACATGATGGCGAAAGTTATGTGGTACTTATGAAAAACCTTTACAAATTATTTAGATTTACTATTCATTACATAAATCCATTTCATTAGCATTCATCCAAAATTTGACTTACTGGTCGATTAATTCACTGGTAATTTTCAAGTGTCATTATTCCTTTTTGCATAACAATTAAATTTAATAGACCTCTCCCTCCCTTACCCCCCTCCCCCAAAAAGTCACCAATAAAGCACGAAAAACTTTCCCAAAAAGCTGTTCTCAATCAACTGTTTGTGCATACATCAGCTCCTCGGACCTGAAAATGACAGCCAGATTTAGTGGAACAATTAAAAAGCATCGCTGGTCATCACCGGGGTAATGATACATGAGAAACGAGCGAGTGAAGCCTCCAAATCACAGACATTTTCTTTCGTTATGAGGCTAATTAATTATGAGCTACTGCCTGCAGAAGGCAGGGCTGCAGCACACAGGAGAGACGTTTTCAAACAGCCTATGAGCAAATGCCACAACGGTCTTTGGTGCACCGACTTCTTAAATTCAATTTTTTGCAGTGTTACGCCAAAAAGATTGCGATATTCTGAACTTTTCTCCCATTTTTTCTCTGACAAAGGATAAACACACAGGCTGACGTGACGGCACAAATTACCCTTCAATTTCAGGGCGAAGACAAAAAAGAAAGAAAGAAAAAAGCATGTGACAAGCGACAAACCCATTCCGAGCGCAGAGGATGCCACTTCGGAAAAAGTGGCGCCTTTCTTTTCTTCCCTTTTGGACAATGGGAGCTGACAAACCGCATGTCATAATTGCCACAAAAGACCATTTGGAGAGAGAAAAGTGTTGATAAAGCCCGACAATACATACATCTATGGTGCCACTGTACTGTTTTCGTAATTCTTCCGTCGATTGTTCCCGACTTTCCAAGAATGACACAACCAAAGACGATCACAAACATCTATTACCGTGTCATCCCTTTTCAAAATTAAGCACCTGAAATGGGGAGCCTAAGAGCACTGAGGGCTGGCAGCGGACTGAGAGTGCTGCTGTTTGGGAAGGCGGGAGTCGGCAGAACACTCTCATTCTGCAGCAAAGAGAAAAATAAAAGCGTGACCATTAACGGCAAGCATCTCGCATCCCTTTATTTTCTCGTTTAACATTCACTAAGGGTAGGGATCCTGGAAGCAGTGCTTGTATACTCCCCTGTAGAGACAGGCACATCAACAGACAGGACTCTGTGCGTTTGGTGTGCTGTCATCGCACAGGATTTGACGGGAAGAAACAGGGTGATGGTGCTGCCCAGGGGGAAGTGAAGACATTTACTGATGGCTAAAGGATATTAAAGATATTCTACAGAAAATGACGAGTAAACATCTCCCTCGCAGTATTTTTTCCGTAATTAGTTGTTTGCTTAGCCGATTACCCTTGAAGTGCTCGCAGCGCTAACATTCATCAAACCGTTTATACCACTGGATATTTTTTTAATGAAGTCGTTACTGTTCCTTCCCACGGGATGAAACAGATGTGTCCGACCAGGAACCGCAGCCTGAATGAGATGTGCGTACCACGTGAGTGGATAATAAAAATTTGCATACAGATGCCTTCGGTGACACAAGGAGGTCAGGGGACTTATTAATTAGAGAGAAGGTCAGTGTTGTAGATGATGTCCTCCAGGAGAAGGCTGGGTCAAACAAATGGGGCATGACCAGCATACACATGTTAGTCTAAAGGGGACGTTCAGCCCCCCAAGGTTGATGACATTACCGTAGCTGAAGGGAAGCATTGATCCCTTCGGCCCTGCCATTTTCCATCTCCATTCCTCATTCATATGTAAAAGGATAAAGAAACACTGGAGACCGCCACAGGGCAGGGGCCAGGGGCAGCATGGGAACTACAGAGAGTTCGCGGGTTACACGCTACTCTCAATAGCAGAGGTCGAAGGGTTCACACACGCGGGAGGAATGGAAATACCACAGTGCGGCTCGATCTATAACGAATCCTCTTGATATAGGAAGAGCCTGTTAAGTGGGTTCATTTCGGTGTCTAAGCACCTGTAAACTCAACTGGCTCCCACTGTGGTCCAGGGGAAGTGAAGCCCCTGTGGCCCATGAACTTTGCCCCTGGTATTGGCCAAACGGTCACTGTACAACCTGACAGAGGTCACACAGTGTGACATATGGATGTTGGATTAGAAGGGATATGGATCATTAAGAACAGTTGTCCTTAACTGTGGCCCACACTGGGGGACCAGGAGGGGGCTTGAGGTCAGAAGCTAAACATGAAAAACCAAAGTGAATTTTTGCGTGTTATTAAATTCAAAACTACAGGAGTTAAATGCATCACACATACAGGCATATTGACATGTTAAAAGCATTGTCGTTCCATATTTGAACATATGCCAGTCTGAATTTTAAATGTGAACATGCAAGATGCACGGCGGAATTGCTCACGAGGTAGAATCTACAGTAGGCTCAGAAAATCTGGGATGTTACAGAGGATGTAGACTGACATGCCAAAATTCAATCCCTGAGACAAACACAGGTGTTTGATCTGGAAAATCTACAGCCTCAACTCAATTCTTCCCTTTCAAATTCCACCCATGGGGGAAGTGCATGCAGGCATAATGGTAGTAACCTAGAAAGCAAACAAAGCACGGATGAACACACCGGTGAAAGAGATAAACAATAACTCAGCACTGCTCTCAAGTGTAACGCAAACTCATTTTCGAGACCATCACCATAATGGGAGCCAATTACCAGAGAAACAAGGGGGACACAACGCTGGAAATAAAGAAATCAAGTCAAGTACGCAGTTGACATGAGACGCTATTCAAATAGGCCTTGGAAATGTTGACGAAAAGGGAAAGCCACGCACTGTATTCTGTCCCAGTATGGACTCCCGTCCGGTCGTGTTTTAGAAACAGTCAGTGTGTTTGGGCTTTGGATTCGATACCAAACCCAGGCACAAAAGCTCGGCATTAGCCAAGGCTACGAAAAGGAACGGAGACTCTGCATCTGAGAAAGCAGCCTGGCAACTGACAACGTCTTCCTTCTTCCCCAGTAACAGTCTAAAACAAAGTTAAATTAAGCACATCCACAATGGAGAAATAATGGCAAGCCATGATATGCTATAAACACATTTCAATTACAGGTTTATTTCAGTTTAAAGTGGGCTTAACAACAAAGGTCTCAAAACACTATACAAATCAAGGGGTAAAAATAAGAATAAACGAGGCAAACAGAAAAAAGTTAGCGAGTGTAGGCAATAAAAAACAGTATTAAATAGACAAAGTGATAGCAAGGATGGAAAGAAAACAGTAAATGAGAATGAGCACACAAATACTGATAAAAATGAAATCAGGGAGAAACAGGCTAAATTAAATTTCCCGGGTCTATTACAGTAAAAGACTGAGGCTGGTGGGGGAAGTTAGGTGTAGGAAAGGCTATATAAAGTGTGTTTTCAGGCGCGATATAAAAATAGTGACTGTCTCTGATTCCCTGACTATGGCAGGAAGACGGTTCCATAAAGCACTGTACAAGCTCTATGTGAGAAGGACCTATCACCCGCTGCCTTTTTAAAAATGCTGAGAATGGGCAACTGGCCAGTATCTCTAGAGCGTAGTGGATGGGCTGGAATATAGAGCTGGAGTAAGTCAGCCAAATAAAATGGGACTAACCCATATAGTCCAGTAAGAGGACTTTCAACTTAATCCAATATTTTATCAGGAGCCAACTCAGCGATGCAAGGATGAGAGTAATATGCTCTGACCTTCTGGTTCCATTCTGGTTCCATTATCTGCAGAGTTTTAAATACTTGCAAATTGCGGGTGACATGGCTGCAAAGATTATTTCATCACGGAGGTTACTATTCACGTGTCCAGCCTCCTGAGAAAGACATAGACAGTGACATAGACAGACTCCAAGTGGCATAAACAGGATAGGAACTATGCAATGGAAGGAAACTTGAGCAAGGAAGCTGAATACCTCAGCCTCTCTGTTACAAAACATACCTTGCACAGTTTCAGTGATCGTAGAGTTGTCACATTAAATGAAAGTGTCAGGCTTTGCTGAACATTCCACAAAATTGTTGTACCACTTAATGAACAACCTTCCTTGACCTTAAAGAGTAAGCTAGTGAAAAAGATGAGGAAAAGTGGGTATTATAGAGTTAGGTGCTCATAATACCTTCTTGGGTAGGAAAATAATTCAACATTTACTTTCCTTTGAAAAAAACAATACATGGAACTACAGAGTAGGTAATACTGCAGGTTTTGAATTCCATTGCAGCAGTTTCTGACTCCTTGCCACATCTGAATAGGGCCTTTGACGTCTGTGAAGCAGGGATTAAAAGCTGATTGCTTTGAAATAACTCAACTAACAACCTCAACAGAAGGCGAGAGTATAACTGCTTCATTTTGACTTTTAAACTCCGATAAACTGCCACATAAATGATTCAGGCACAACAAACTAACTTGCTTTAGCCATTTTAAGTTCAAATCCTAAATCAGAAATTTGCGGCTATACAGCATCTAACGTGTTTGCTGAGTATGCAGATCTAATTAAAGAGCTCTCATTAAAAAGACAGAATTACAAACTAGTCCTTATTTTTAAGGATCACTGCTACTGCATCATGTTTTTTATTAACATTATATTTCTGTCATTTGTTGTCATCAAATTACGTAAATCATCAAAAATTCCACGATTACCCATACTGTACATACGTTGATATTTATAAGATGATGATTCTTCCCCATTCATTAATGTTTTTCAAAAGTAATACATTATGAAGGCATTTTCAGTCAACATCCAGTGATAGACAACCACTTAATGAAAGAACATGCAAAGACTGTGTGGTTGATTCTGTTCGCTGATGTCACTGAAGCCCAGGCAGTCAGTCACAGTTAGTAACAGGCGGAGAGAAGCTACAGAACTCTACTCCAAATGAAGGAGGCTTAAAGCCAAACGGGGCAGTTGCCACAAACCAACAGAAACAAAATGAATATTTTACAACGTGGGGGTACGGGGACTTCCTGTTTACAGCAATGGCTGTCTGAACAAATTCATTCTGCTACTATTCACGGCTGGGTCAGAATATTTTTCCAACTTCACCACATTTCAGAGTGTATAGCAAACATGATTTACTCTCAACTGATTGGAAAGGACCCTCCAAAATCAGTTCTGCCCGACTGCGTATGAATAAATAGCCTAACATCTGAAGTCAAGGTACATTGAAGCAAAGGTTTTGAAATTCTCTATATTTCAACAGCTGGTGATCGTACACCAGACAAGAAGTAAAATTTAAGCAACTCCAGGTCATAAAACTGTCAAGTTTTATGGACTATTACAATCATTTTTATGCATTCATTTTCATGTTTAATGAAATGTTCAGTATTGGGTCAAAGGGCAGACCGGATACACTTTTCATGATTATGACCAGACCGGTGAGCACGCAAATAAAAAGAGCCTCAAGCCCTGAAAATATTATATTTAAAATACCAGCGATAAGCTTGAGGATATGAAGGCCAAGCAGCCCAATACTGTCTTTATGGCAGCACTGTACTGTAAATAAGAGCTGGCTCTGTACCGGAGTGGGACTAACCTCTCATTGTAATTCCCTCAGCAGAAATTCTGTATATTTCTGTGAGAGAGCTTCTGGGTGATTCCACAGCAGGGGGGATAAGGGAGCGTTACTCCCAAGAGGCAGTGTGCAAAGGAGGTTATGTGAAAGATGGTGCATGCTGGGAACCGACAATGGAGTACGTGCGCGTGAGAGTGAGACGGCGCGCGGAGGTCACTCTCGGATGGACGACGTCCAAAAGGCGAGCAGGGTGTGGCAGAAAAGATTTGGCGGGTGCCGTTCCTCACCTCGTAGTGGGCCACTCTCTGGGACTCGGAGATGAGCTGCGCACTGCACACTCTGCAGTAGCTGTCGGTGAAAAGTCCCTGGTCCACTTCTGTAGACTTCATCTGCGGAAAGGGGGGGGGGGGGGATAGAGCAGAGTGTGTTTAGACTAGATGCACTTCAAAGGGAAAAACCCAGAGTGCTGTGGTAAGGAACACGGGGATTAATTACACAGAGAGCGCAATCCTGTTGTGGCCAGAGTGAGCCGCGGTACTTTACCGAGCATTGAAATGGAATCTGCACAAAAACTCAAATTCGGTGTTAAAAAAAACTGCCTAATGATGATATTATTAATTGTTCAAGACAGGATGTTATTGCTGCCTTGCACAGAACCAGGAGGTAATTTTCTGCACAGATCCACATTAGTAAAAAATTTCCACTGAATCCTAATTAAGGAATATCTCCTGCTCAAAGGCAGGAGGAAGGATGCATACTTTGGTCTCACTGCCTGTTGCATATTTTGCACTCGCTTAAATTAGCTAAATTGCTCATAAACATTCAAGCACCCCTAGCTTCTATTACCTCCTCAAGCATTCCAAGCAGAATGCAATGCAAATTAGAATCCATACCATTAAACTAAGGCAAGACTAACAAGCCTCCGAGAATCAGTTTCTCTCATCTAAATCTCACCTGAATGGAAATCATATTTGAATTATTATACATTACTATGTGCCACAAGAATGCATATTCAAACATCTATACATTCCCAACCAATAAAGTCAGCTCAGGCAACTAATATGTTCATTTTCTGTAATGAGCTCTTTGCTTTGGAAGGACTGATCAATTTATTTATTATTATTGTTGTCGTTGTTGTTGTTATTATTTTTATTATTATTATTATTATTATTGATATATGGATATATACAACAGACAGACATTAGCCAAACACAATGTATTTTTCGCTGAAGTATAGTTTTGGTAACTGAAGTATAGTTCACTAAAAGTGTACAGAACATTGTAAAAATGCAATATAGTCAAGATGTGCTTGGCTACAGCGATAAAAGGACTGGGCAAGAAGAAAGTTTCTCAATGAGTTTTCTTCTAGTCTGTGGGTTTTAGCTATTTATATTCTTAAAAACTAATTTAGCACAATGTCCATTGGAGGTTACATTACTTATTTGGGAACAATCAATCTCTCTTCATCATTTTTACAAAACTCATCAAGCATGCAGTATGTAAAAGCTACGGTGTAGCCTATCCAAGCACAGATACCTGGAGAAATATACTAGCATTATCATTCTCATCACATTTTCATATTTTTAAGTGTGTATTTTATTTAATCATGTAAAACAGAGCGAAATAACCTTTTATTCCATACGTATCATAATTTATCATCAACAGCATTATCATTAATATGATCATGCTCAATGTCACACCGCAGTGCCTTCGGTCAAAGTCCCACGGAGGCAATTATTCACAATCAAATGAGCTGATCCAGTCTACAGCTGGAACCAATTCCCCTCCATCCGAATTAAATTTCTGCTGCTACCTCTGCACGCCCTGCATTGAAAACAGCATCTGCCCTCGCAGGTGAAAACAAGCTAAGAAACTCAACTAAAATTCATTTCACTGTCTGTCCTTTCAGAGTCCTGTTTCTGAAATCCCATACAGCACACACCCCTCGGGTGGCTCGAGGACACAAAACAAGGAAATACGTCACAGCTCAAGCGCGAAAATGGTGACAAGAATCTCTAATAATCCCACATGAATAAATAAAATGAGAGCCATATATTAATGGCCATTTTGAATAAAGAGGAATGTAATGCATGAATATTTTTGGTTTGCAGGTAAAAAAACACAGCAGTAATTGAGCTTAAACTGATTTTAGCAAACTAAACTTGGAAATACTATAAAATAGGACAAAATGAGAAAATAATGCAATTTCTTTTCCGTATCAAATTCCTGTAGGAATTTGTCTTGGATAATTACAAATTATGGGTAGAAAGTATTCGGTTTTTTTGGCACTGTTTTTTGTTCAAATGTGTCTTCCTGAAACCTGAGGCTAATTGTTCAGGCAGAAGAAAATGTTATAAAAATGTGGAGGAAATCAATGAGCAGGTGGTGGTGTGGTGGGCTAGAGGGGAAAAGGCTTTAACCAAACATCAAATATGATGGAACAGTTGGTGCCTTTGGCGGCTCCCTGTCGAGATGAGAAATTGACAGCCCAATACAAATCACTTCGCTGGGAAAAAGACCATTTAAATGGCAGGATATATCTCAGCTGTGCAAATAAACCATGAGTGAAGGGGACTTTCCCAGATATCATGGATTATTTGATTCTGTGGCCCACAGCCTTGACACCACATATACAATCTTCTTTCTTATCTATTTATTTTCAATTCCCACCACCCACCGCTTATGAATATTGCATAAAGGTTTAGCATGTGTCAGTGTGAGAAAGATGAGGGAGAAATCACAGATCAATCAGGAAAGGATGGCAAAACAGATCAATCAGGGAATGATGGCAAACTAACCTGAGTGGATGATGCTAATTGCAAGGCAGTGTAGCAGTTCTTGCCTTTTTACAGTGCTTTTCATACATTGCTTGGCTTGTTTTCATAATCACATTATTACTCTGATCGCAAATGTTTTGAATCCTATTAAGGGGTTTGATTACTGACCAAAACCTGGGAACATTTTGTGCCCAATGTTTGTTTGCTTGTTTGGCAATAAGTCCTTACAGTCAAATTATTTCATTTTCTATTTAATATCTATTCATCACTTAAAGGTGCTTCACTTTTGTCTTTAAATTCAAATTTCTGGTGGGACAATCCAAGAAAGCATTCAGGATAATCTCATCCAGGCTCATCATATATTTGTTTTGGCACCTTCTTTCTGATTACTTACTACAAATTTGGTTATTTCTGGAATGACAGGTGTGTGCACATTTTCAAGGGGCAAAATGGCTCCAAGCTGTTTCATTGAATTGAGACATGAAAAACCAAAAAGATGAGGGGGGGCTGACAGTAAACCCGTCAAACGAAAGGGTGCCAGCCACGAAACGAGGGAAGAGAGGAAATGCGTAAAATGGGAAGAGCTCAGCGAGTCTTTAGGCTCTTAATCGGCTAAGAATGAGCGCTGCTTCCCCGGAGAAGACAAAGCGCAAATTCCACGGGACGGGCGCCTTAAAATGAGGGGCTTTAAAAGCTATATCTTTCCCCCTCAGAGGTGAGCCCCAACTGCAGTCCCAGCCACAAACGTGGGAAAACACTGAATTATTAATCAACCCAGTAAAGCAGGGGCCATCACACGCTCTTCTGAAGTGGCGCTGGGGAACGGTGCATCTCATTTCTAGGCCATTTTATTTTTCCAAACACCTCTGAGAACCTATTACTATTCCAAATGGAGCAGCTTTCCAAGAACCGGTTACAACAAAAGATGAGAGACAATATCTCACTCCGTTACAGTGCTGCCATTTTCTTTGCCGGCAATCAATTCAAACATTACACTAAACTGTAAATGAGGATCGAAAAGTTTGACACCGTCAAACTTCTGTTTAATTTCTCTCTGGTCAGGCATTATTAATTTATGCGCAGCATTACGTGAGCTAGGGGAAACAAATCATAGCGTTGTGTCACACGATAATGTGTTCACTTTCAGCAGATTAGGAGAAGCTAAATTAGAGGCTGGGATCAAGATATTGGGACATTACATTACATTACAGGCATTTGGCAGGCACTCTTATCCAGAGTGACTTACACAACTTTTTTTTTTTTTAAATAGCATTTACATTGCATCCATTTATACAGCTGGATATACAGTATACTGAAGCAATGCAGGTTCAGTACCTTGCTCAAGGATACAATGGCAGCGCCCTACCTGGGAATCAAACTTGTGACCTTTAGGTTACAAGACCAGCTCCTTACCCATTATAGCCTACTACACAGCCGCCCCAGCAAACGTGTCTTCCTCTTTCACTGGGGCTTCTGTTTGTTCAATAAGACGTCTACTCTTCAATATTAATTGGTCACGTGGAGCACTAAAAAATGCGTACTCACACACTTGATGTTTTAGCGGGATTTCATTAATGCCTCATGTAGTTCATTTCAAGACTTCAGCATAGTGGAAATCTATTTTAGCCAGAGCTGGCAGCCATCATTTCTAATCTAGTACCGGTGGGAGTCTTAACATGACTAGTGGCTCTACTGTGCAGCACGGGTGGTTGAAACAAAATAACTACCCTCATTTGTCCTGCTTCAGCACTGAAAAATGACAAAAAAAACTGTGAACCCCTTCGGCTCAATACTCAATAAATTTGAAAAATAACGCCCGCTTTTGAGAGGAATAACATCCGCTTGTTCCTCCTGAAGGTTGATCTTTTGGCTTTACACGCGTCACGGCCAGAAGCAATGATCCATGGGATACGGCTGTTACACAATGGACTGAAGTGTCTGAGGCTGACCCCCCAGAACGCCCGCACTGCGGAGGGGAGTGGCTTCACCCAGCTCGCCCTGTCTGCTGGCTCGGCTCCCATGGCACGCCGAGGCAGGAGAGCGCCGTGGTAGAGCGGGCAAGTTTGCGGGCACAAGATCAATCGGCCATGCCACTGGCAATCTCCTGCCAGTGTGGAGCAGAACGAGGGCACTTTGCTGAGGTAATAGGCAGAGCACCTCAGCACGAGGCCCAGCAAATGCTTAAGCTATGAAGGTCTCTGGCAATTCATCGGGGAGGGCAACAGGGTGGTAAACTGGACAGACCCCCCACATGGACTCCACATGCACTAGGCTCCAGTGGGGTTACTCCGACTGTGCAACTGTGCAACTCTTCTGTGAACCCCATGGAGGAAATCTATGGGCAGGTAGGAGAACAGATACACCTGTCTCAGGTTATACCAACATGGACGGATGAGATGACAGATCCTTCAGATGGCACCCTACACAGCTAAACACTCCATGCAAAATCAACTCTGATACCCTGCTTTTGACTATAATTTGTACTGCATTATAGTAGAGACCAGACAAAATGGCTGCAGAGCATTTTTTTCTCCACTGGAATTACACGAACAACTGTTAGTACTAATTACCAATAGCATTTCTGCTGAGTGATCATGTGATCTGTGATCCTGAAACCAGCAAGCAGAAACATTTATGGCGTTCGCACTAGCGGGCATCAGCCAGCGTTTCATTTGCAGCAATTATGGCGGTCACTCCAGAGATCACTTCATTAAATGTGAAAAAAGAACAGAAGGCGCCAAGATAACTTCCAAAAACTTTCTAAATATTCTAAGAATGTGAACTATGCCTCCTGGGTTTTGGCTTCCAGCTTAATTAGTCACAGCCCATCAAGTGTACACTAAAGGGCATCAAAATCAATACATTCATTATGTCTGCAATTTCGGTGCTCTTCAAGTCTGAACCTGTTAAAAGGTACTGGCACCCAATAGTTACAGGGATGACACCAAATTAATATTGGATTTTACAGAGACGACGGCTTGCAATAACTGCTGACATGCGCGTTATTTGGAGTTTCTCCAAACTTCAGCGCCACAGAGCTTTGACTGCTACAAGCTGTTTGCCATTTCTCCCTCTTGTTCAAAGAGAGAGAGGCACTTCCAGGAGCAGTCTGGCTCTACTCAATCTTGAGGGCACTCTTTAATAAACAGAACGCAGTGCTGTCTTTTCAGTAGAGACTTCCAGTATCTAGCTGCATTTGTACAAGGCACTGTGTCTGCGTGTGTGAGTGTGTGTGAGTGTTCAAGCTACAAATGATGGACAGTTTACATGCATTTATTGTTTTACTAAATGGCAGGGGAATTTTTAGCAACCACATTAAGATGTATGTATGGCATGTCAAATCTCTTAATAAATGTTAGCAGGCTTGCATCCCTGAGCAACCTTCTAAATCATGGCAGATCCAAGCAAAGGCAGCGGAAGAGAGGGCAAGAGATATCCTAACGCTCAGATACAAGGAAGAAAATATTGAGGGAATGCATTCATAATTTATCAACATCAGTGAAAATTCAAAATTCAACATCAGTGAAACCAATAGAGGAGAGATCAAGAGGAGGGGAGGACAGAATTTTAATATACATGGCAGTCCTGTTTCACGTAAATCCACAAATCAGCCGCAAAGTTCTAATGTGCATAATACAGAGGGGTGCATGCGATATTGGCAGGCCAGTCAGGGGCGCGCTGAGCGCTCTCGTGATGTGATCACTGGCAGTGCCATTTTGGATAAGAGCTCTGGAACGTCCCATTTGGCGCCTGGGCAACTCCCAGAGACGCGCGTCCCCGCTGAGATAATTACCACAGCTGCAACAAGGCAGCGATTCAGTGGCAATACATCAGAGCACACCGAGAGAGAGAGAAACTGGGCCGAGGAGGAAGGGAACGAGAAAGAGAGGGCCTCTTATACCAATCAGGAGAATTAGCATAGGCCTTGACAAATCCTGCGCTAAAGCTAACTTTCGGCAAGGAAAAATGCGTCACGAAATCAAGATGAACCAGCAGGATTTCTGCGATGATGCACAAGGGAACAATAAAAATAAAACACACAAAATAAATAAAGACAAGAAAGAAAAAAAACCTGTCAGAGGAACAAAAGTAGACAAACAACCACAGTCACGACCCATGAAATAAGAGAGAGATTCTGGGTCATTACATTTATGAATGTTGACAGTTTAAGTGTGCAAAAACTGGGATAGACAAAGCACCACTGAAATTGTCATTCAAATATCCAAGTGCACTTTATTGAATTCTAATGAACACTTTGATAAAAGACTTGGGAATGAAATCTGCAGTGTCTTAATGCAATGTAGCTCTGTTTTTATTTCCCTCTTAGGGGTGCATCCAAACCCAAATACCCAATTTGGAAAGGTACACATTAAGCATTATACACTTGTTCTTCCACAGGTTGACAAACTGATATCTGGGAAGTATTCAGAAGATGATATTAGCGGGAAATGGAATGGAATGGAAAATAAAACAATGTGTTGCACACAATAAAACACGCCGTTTAATGCATTTTGCAGCACATTGCAGAAGCATCAATTAAATAAACAACAGTACAAGACAAACCGATACCAGACCGACTGTGAAGTGTTCCAAGTGGCTTTGTTGCTAAGCAGTGCTTCAACTCATTGTCTGAGGGATGAGGGTGGGCACAGGTGGTGAGTATATTGGAGGTGATAGAATACATTGCTAAATCATCATGCTCCATTATTTTGACTGATTTGCCATAGTCAACTCAATTGATTCAGTAACAAAATATTGGGAGAGCGGTAGACAGCTCTCACTTTTAGGCCACAAAAATACATACAGTGTGTCCCACACACAATAGAGCATACAATAAGGTGGCACGAGCAACAACTCAAGTGGACCACCAAGTAATGGAGCACAGTCGCCTTCAGCAATGATGAAAAGTACTAGACCACCTCAAAGTATACCTGCATAGATTTGCCAGACAGTATAACAACGTACAGTCCAACTGTATTGTTCTGTAACCTGGTTAGATCAATAGTACAGAAGGAACTATCATTCAAAATCAGTATATTTTAAAATTAAAATACAATACTAGATATATATTGAGTATTCTAGGCAAAGCACATGCTTCTAACCTCTGGCTGCTAGGCTGCAGTTATTATGCACCCTACAGGCCACACAGCACCAAAGGAGGGAGATAATGGCAGTTAAGAGGACAGGCATATCTGTCACAGGTGAGAACTAGTGGCCTGTGGGCCACTGGAACGTTTCTGGGAGGAACTAATGTAGCAGATACCCTTGGAATCCTGCACAGCTTAAAGCCACCCTTCCCATGAACGTCTCCCAGTCATCGCTGGCTAATGACATAGCTGAGGCTTGAACTTGTGAACCTACAGAGGCTCACCTTCAGTGGCCTGTGAAGAATGTAGGCCTACAAGCTAATGTCATACTGTGGCAAACACGCCTGCCACAGGCCACCGAAGTGGCTTTCTTTGGGGCCCTCCAGCACAGAGACACAGGGAGAAGATGTTAAAACAGTCCACGTTTATTTGCAAGGGTCGGCAAGATGTTATAGCCGAGGAGCAGATGTTAACACACTGTCATGACAGAGAGGCTCCCCTGTATGGGTGGGGATGGCAGATTTAACCTGTGCGCAGTGATTACCTCACTACGCACAGGTGCAGCCACTCCTGTTCCTGGGTCCAATTAGCCTGGCCAATTATCTAATTATTAACCAATTATCCAATTGGCCAGGTCTAATTAGCTTGACCCAGGCAGGTGTGGCTGCTTAAACCAGCCATCCCCACACCACATACCCCCAACGCCAAACTGAGGCCAGGGAGAATCCCTGGCCGAAGCCTACTCCCCCCCCAGCACTCCAACCAAGCGAGAAAAAAAAAAACGAAACAAAAAAACCAAGCGCCCTTAACACTTTAAGGGCCCCGGAACAGTCCAGTGCACAGCCGTGACCCTCCCCCGGATGATGAGGCAGCCCTCCCCCCTCCTCCCTCTCGGAGCGCGGGGATTCCTGGGCTGCTCAGCTGGTTGGTGGGGATGTCACCGGCTTGGGCTGTTCCAGGGGCTGTGGTGGGGTGGTTGGGCTGGTGGGCTGGCTGGGCTGGCTTCCTTGTGGCGCTGGGGACCAGGAACCCTTGCAGGTGTGGTGGCCGCCAGTCGGCTCTGCTGGAAGGCTGGTGCAGGCTCTCCTTCACGGGCTCCGGGCAACCCAACCAGGCCAAAACGATGAACTAAAACAACCAACAGACAAGAAAAGGAAGCAATACGGCGCGGCCACTGCTCGTGCGCCGCCCGTAGCTGACCCGCCTTCCCGGCCAAGTCCAGCTCACGGCGCGACCACCTCTCGTGCACCGCCCGTAGCTGACCTGCCTTCACGGCCAGGTCCAGCTCCCCAGCGTCCCAGCTGAGGATCGCTTCCTTCCCCTCCGTGGTCATCTCCCGCTCCCCGTTTTTGGCCTGGAGGATCCGCCCAAAGCCCTGTCAGGAACACCGCAGCTGTTCCTCCTCCAGTGTGCTTCCTGGCTGGCCCTCCTGTGCCTCTTTCTTGTGCCGGAGAAGCCCCACGTTGGGCGCCACTGTGGCAAACACGCCTGCCACAGGCCACCGAAGTGGCTTTCTTTGGGGCCCTCCAGCACAGAGACACAGGGAGAAGATGTTAAAACAGTCCACGTTTATTTGCAAGGGTCGGCAAGATGTTATAGCCGAGGAGCAGATGTTAACACACTGTCATGACAGAGAGGCTCCCCTGTATGGGTGGGGATGGCAGATTTAACCTGTGCGCAGTGATTACCTCACTACGCACAGGTGCAGCCACTCCTGTTCCTGGGTCCAATTAGCCTGGCCAATTATCTAATTATTAACCAATTATCCAATTGGCCAGGTCTAATTAGCTTGACCCAGGCAGGTGTGGCTGCTTAAACCAGCCATCCCCACACCACACATACCTACCCATGAGGTAAGTTGTATGATGTGAAAACCCAGACTTCTGCATCATAAGATGTGTACTAAGTGTTAAGTTGCAACTGATAGAACACATCGTAGACTACTTCATACTTCAGTACTCAGATGGGAATATGTAACTGCCCCTTCAAATACACTTACAATATTAATGTAAGGAAGGTGTTAAAAAGATAATTTATAATTTCAAATATTTTCCATCAAATACCAATTTGCAAAATGGAGAGAGGAGGGAGTCATCTTTAGAGAGAACCATGCTGAAAGAAAAATAATCTTTGATAATGTTTAAAACTCAAATATCTCTTCATGATAAATGGTCCTTCAGTAATAATATAGGATTAACCTGCAGCTGTAACCTCAGTTGTTCTTCTGGGTTTATTTATAAATTGATAACATCTTAGATTCCATATTCTATTTTAAACAGAGGCCAGAAATTATTAAATAGGCAGCCAAAGGCCATACATTGAAGTGATAAATAAATATAAACAGTGTCTTTATTTCCTCAGAAGAATATCTATCCATTATCTACACCTGCTTATCCTGGTCAGGGTTGCAGGGGGTGCTGGAGACTATCCCAGCTTGCATTAGGCAAGAGGCAGGACAGAGCACCAATCTATCGCAGGGCATACACACCATTCACTCACACACTCAAACCTATGAGGAATTTCGAGTCTCCAATTAGCCTACCTGCATGTCTTTGGAGTACCCGGAGGAAACCCACACAGACATGGGGAGAACATGCAAACTCCACACAGAAAGGCCCAGGCCGGGATTCGAGCTCAGGACCTTCTTGCTGTGCAGCAACAGTGCTACCCTCTGCAATCAAGTCAAGATTCAGTGCTGAATTTCATGTGGTAGCACAGTATGTAAAAGCAAACAAATACAATGATTATGTGTTTATAATCAACCTTCATCATTACTGATTAAAATATGCTGAACGTCACATAATGGACTTTCATTTTCTCCAAGTGAGTTACCTTCACAGGTAAAACTAAGGCAATTTTAGATATATTGAGGAAATGCATGCAAAACTAATTCATCCCCATACCAAAGAGTGAAATTAGTCCAATTTGAATATGAGAAGCTGTTTTCATCGCATCAAGTTTGATTGGTTGTCAGAGGCTTATTAAAACATCTTTGATGAAAAGCAATTATTTAAATGAAGGTTGCTACATCAATTAGAATTTTATTTAATGTGCTGGAGCACATACTGTTGTTATTTGAGTACACAGCGCACTGGAATTGGAATAACAATTTTAAAAAGGATTTATGGTCTCAAAAGGAAGCAAGGAAGGGAGCATGTTTTAATAATGTTTATATATTTTTTCATTAAGTCCAAGTTATATTTCCAAGGAATAAAATGTATACCCATTATTGCTCTGATAAACATTTTATGATCACAATCAAGCAAGACAAATTAATTATTATAAAAAGGGAGGTTGTGGACTTTAATGACAATGAAGCCTTACATTCAACAACAATTGATTATCCCTAATCCCAACAGCTGTCATGTAGAAAAAAGCTAAATGGGAAACCTTGGTTCAGTGAATGGCAGGCAGAAGATAACAGAGGAGCACCTGCTTTGTAATACTGCAGTTGAACTGCTGTCCGTTAAATCCAACGTGCTGTCTGAAAGTCGGACTCAGGAAGGAGTATGTAACTGTATGTAACATGACAGGTTACATACATTCCTTATCAACCTTACGGGGATAGAGGGCACTTGGAATTAGGTATCAGGGTACGTTACGTGTGGCAATTTATTAAACCCCTCTCAAACTGTCCTCTCCAATAATGCACAAACCATTCAAAAGACAGAGCCGCCTCTGCACAAAGACCAAGCATCATTTCAGCAGCGTATTTTCTAATCAGCGAGACTCACTTATCTAAATTCAGATCACACACAGCAGGTCGCAGTTAGACTGTCATCCCAGAACAAATCAAGGTTCTTGTTTTTGAAAGGGTATGACTGCATAAACACAACAAAGACACAGCGAAAACAAACAGAAAATAACAGCCACCCTCACATCTCAATTCCAGCAGGCCCTCATTGAATAATCTCTCTAATGTTCTGTTGCTTTTTCTTCAAACAGTGACAGAACTGAGTTTTTCAACTTGAAGCACCTCTTCAGATGCAAGAGAAAATTCTTAAGGGCTGTTTATCGACAAGCAGGGGAAAAAACAAATCCTTCCGCTTAAAAAGACTAGTTATAAACTTCCCAACAGTAATAATTCATCACTACTAGGGTTGGCCGGGCACAGACACAACAGAGAACCCAACCACTTACTTTGCAAATTGAAAATGGCTGTCTTTCCTTACCCATCGCGGGGAACAATGCACGTTTCTGTCCAGGGTTCATGAATTTTGGATGGCCCCCGGACATATGCACAAGATATTTTCCATTAAATTTTGCTCCACCGTCATACAGCAGACAATGGTGTCACCTAACATTGGATTAAAAATGCACCTTTGCGTCATTAGCGCCCCTGGATCAATTCACCTTCAGACCACTGGGACAGAACAGATGGTTCCTGGAGAAAGGCCACAGCAATAACAAGGCCTCTGACACGAAGGGCGGAGGAGGTGCGCTGGACTGGGACAAGCGTGACAGACACAGTGAGGAGGGGCCGACCGGCACAGTGAGGACACATCCACGCTCTCCCGCTTTCCCATCACAGACATCGTGTACGACACTGCAGAATTCATAGTATTTCTTTACAGTTACAATTTTAAAATGAAGAAATTCCAGTAAAACAATTGGATATCTTTGCAAAAGAGGTGCAAAAATCTTCAGTCCTCGCTTTGTCTTTGAGGGCCAATCTCATAACATGTTTAATTTAAAGAATGTAGAATTTTTGGGTGAGTAAGGGTTCACATAAAAGACTAGACTAGAAATCCAGAAATCTCAAATTTAGACTCATCGATCCATAAAACCTTAATTAACATCTGCTGAAAAAGACAGATTTCCCAGGTACAATGTCAGAAGGTCTCATAAATTTTATTTCAATTTCAACCAAAGTGGTTTTCAATGAAACGCAGGGCTAGAAAGGTTACCAATATTCCTTTTAAACAATCTAGCGCCAGGGCAATTCTGATGGATAGCACTTATAAATCTGGAAATGTTTGAAAAACCCACTCAAAGCTGAATGAGTCCCCAGAGCATTGGCATCCCAACCCCGAGCAGGTGCCACCCATTATTTTGTTTCCATGGGGGATAGTCGGCGCTAATGAAAACAGCTGCTGCTAACGCTCAACAGCTCAGCTGCTGTCAATCAGTCCCTGTCCCAAACTGACCCATGCTGGTGTTCTCAGAAGTGCACCAGAAACGCGCCCCCTCCCCCATATTCTGCGAATAACCAAATCCAACTGTACAAAATGGCTCTCCGGGGTCTCAGTCTCGTTTTATGCCTCCACAAATCTTCACCCTGCCTCCTACAAAGGGCGATAAACCAGTCCAGTGAAACAGATACATTTAAACGGACAATGAATCTCTCTGAAGTTACACAGAATCAAAAGACCACCCTGACATCAATATCAGCCCCTCGGCAATTCAAGGGTTTTAAAAACACAGCTGCGGTGCACTGCTAACGCAAACATGCTTTTGGATGCCATTAAAAATTATGAATGAACATATTGCCTAAGTACCAAATAGTAAAAGATCTCCACACAATACAAGTACATACAAACTGGTGTCATATCCTATTTATGTCCATTCCATTACATTACAGGCATTTGGCAGACGCTCTTATCCAGAGCGACGTACAACAAAGTGTATAACCATAGCCATGTCTATATTTCACTTTAGCCCTAGCCCCCTGAATGCCAACCAGCGTGCTGTCAGTAGCAGGCAACGGTAGGCGATTGTGATCAATAAGAGGTAATTAAAGAACTGAGCTGATGGCCCCTAGGATTTCAGCACCCCATCTCTCTTTTTTTCAATGATCCCCTTCGTGTATTAGGTCCATTACTCTAAGAACTAGTTGCCAGGAACACTGAAAGTCAAGGCTGTGTCTCTGGATCTGAGCCTGTGGCTACAGAGAAAGGTAAATATATGAGATACCATGTTGGGGTTTTCTGTGCTGCCTGAAAAAAAGCTGTTCTCAGCATTGAATGACGGCGAGGATAAACTACATATCCCACGTTTCTCTACCCCCACCCCACTTCATTTGGCTATGGCTATGAAGTACCCTGTCCATAATGACCCTATGAGATACACGCTAGTGCTGAATAATTAGAATGACTTATACTGCTTATACGCAGTTTCGCATGAACCCTGACATGGTCAGCCACTTTGGTCATTAGTGTTTGCGCATTTTATTTGGAGGAAGTTGAACTAAATGTGGAGCAGACTTGCTCCACATTAAATATGCTACAGTAATAATAAATGACACAATGACTCTAACAATAATACAGTAACAATGTTCCATAAAAGTATCTCATTTTATATGCACTTCCCAGATTACTGAAATTAAATGGGCTCATCAACTTAGCTTAGCTTTAAAAAGAATAGTAGCTATATATCACTGTCCGATAAATGATCGGCAAGCTCAAAGAAGTATTTCCTTATAGGCAATGAAACTAATTACTTGCGAATAAAATGTACTTTTTTGGTGGAGGTAATAAATAAATGTCTTTATGTTAATTATGAGCACTCAGTAAAACTAAGCTACATTTACAATAAAACACCTGGAGACATTACTATGCAAAGGGCCCGACTCACCGCTCCTAAAGGGTAAGCTGCTGGAGTTGGCGAGCCCCATACACTGCGATCTGCAGTACCCACGATCCAAGGAACAGTTTAGGAAAGGGAATAATCACTCTTCCATGCCGGGCAAAATAACCTCTGAAAATTCATCTGTTGGCCATTCTTCTACCTGCCGATCAAAACTGGGGCCAGGTGCAATGAGGGCGACCCTGTCTATTACAGAATGAGAAATCTGGAGGGTGTCTGCAGCATTGCTACCTTCTCCACATAAGACGTTACCCTCCCCCTGGAAGATACCAGCTGACCGTAAAATCCTAGGAGCACCTTGAGACTATGACCGTATATAAGGTGTAATGCAGGTCTATTTTGTGTACTTTTTTGTAACAATATTTCCCACGTGTATGCAAATGAGCAGGATGATCACTAAATGCGGCATAACAAATCATACCATAATGCTTGGTAACATTCAACCTTTAGAGGGCTTAACAGGTCACAAATAACAGGAGAAAATAACCTCAATTTCTATCTGATGTGGTCATTGAAATAGACATGGGGAAAGACACCCTAAGCCAAAGTCTAGAAGATTTCAAATTCAGCAACTATTGTAAATAAGGACATGCTTGTCTTAATTTCTGTTGTTGCATATACCTAAGTGGTTATGTAATTAGCTATATTTTAATTCATTATAAACCTAACATTTTTGAGGATAAAGGGAAACGCAGATGTCTGCAAACTATTTTGTAAGTGTCCCTTCACACAGTGGAAACAAAAATGACAAAATAAGATACCTTAAAAAAAGCTTCTCAATATGCTGCAGGAAGATGCATTAGTCATAAATGACTATCCTATTATAGTGATTAATACTGGCTCTATACATTTTAACAGATATTTTAATAGCAGCACTGCAGTTTAACACTTTATTAATGAGACATTCACTCCTTCAGCACACCGTTAGTCACCGTAACTTCCGAATAATCTTTTTGAAACTTCTCTCTTTTTCTCTTAGCAAGTGATAAGGCAGCTTATTTTATATGTCATTTACTGCTTTTAAGTGGTTTTCTTAAACTATGTTAAACTGTGTACACCTAAGGGCGAATCTCATCTATGACAACCCAAATTGAAAGAGTGCGTATACGCTGCAAATAAATCGTGGTTGGAGTGAAAATGAGGTAGGCAAGACTCCCTTCAAATGTTCTTTCCCTACCAACATGTGCAAAGTAAATAATGAAAACCTTTCAGTTCCACTGCTGAAGATGTACTTTTGAGCTCTCACACGAGGATAGATAGATGTGGAGGAAGTAAAAACAGAAAAGGCCTTTTTTCATTCTTGCTTAAATGTAGTCGGTACATTGCATTGCAATGACAGTGTGAGGATAAGAACCTGATGCCCGTGAAATTAAATGAGTTCAAATGCAATATAACCCAGAACACATACCCAATCAATTGACCTTCAGTATTGCATGTGATGCAGTTTTGAGCAAGGTTAGTACTTAATCTTCATCAGCACGTGATTGCACTGTGCATGAGTGCACGGTATGTATATTTTCTTCACATGGCATAACAGATGACACTTGATGTTAGACAATTTGACCTGAGTCAGTAGGATGCAATGGCAGAAACTCCTACTAGCAAGAAAATCCACGTGAATACAAAACCGTAAATTTCAGTACTGTAGTCCAGTCAAAAAGCAACAATCTATCACTACATAACAAGACTAAGCTATCCCAGAAAGATACTTGTCAGCTGCCATATATCTGAGCTGTCACTCAAGGCCAAGGAAGAGGTCACTGAGGGTGAGAAGGAAAAGAATGGTGTGTCCTATCAGACAAAGAGAAATCACAGGAAATGGATGCTTCTGCATACACTTATTCTGTATATTGTACACTTAATTAAAACAAAATAAAAATTCTGGCAATTGTACAAAATTCAACTGACAGAAATGTGCATCTCGAAGATTAATTTTAATTGAACTACAGTGAATCCATTCAGCTTTTTCTTGGGAGCAGTCATGTTGTAATCAGTGGATAACACAAATCCATTTATGAAGAGTATTGATCAGTATGCGCAAGACATATTGCTGCATATGGCTACTGCGAGCTATATAATGTAATTTCATTTTGAACCCCAGGTAAGGTTAATGTAAGGAATTAATATATCTGCCTCAAGGAATCTCCCACGTGCTGGGTCAATACAGTGTCTCTGCGATACCATGTATCTGCACAGAATTGCAACCGTACTTTGTGTGGTTAGAAAGCCCCATTCTTTGCAGATGTGCTGACTGAAAATTATAGGTTATTACAAGGCCATCTAGCCCATTTGTTCATGCTTATTGTGCAAACCACAACCCATTCAAATAACCTAAATTAATGAGTTACAGCAGAGCAGGGAAATTGTGCTAATCTACCAATTTCCCTCCCGTATCAACACAGCCCCTGAACGGCGGCTAAGAGCACACCGGATCCATAAATGAAGGTCAGGTTAGCCGTCGTGAATAATTCTGTCAACATTACAGCCTTCCAGGGCTACCAACACATTTCCAATAAGAGACAAGAAGGGAATGGATTTGGAAAAGGATACTGGACCCCAAGGGAATTACTGAAGTCTGAAGCCATCTCCCTAAGGTTGAAGGTTGGCAAGCCATGCTAATCAATAAATCGACTAAGCTTAAAAGACTCTCAAACAGTAACCCGTACAGTAGATCATTAAAATTTAGAAGACCGATCTCAGAAAGAGGCCAACTGTACATGAAGATGAGTTGGCTCTGAACGTGATTGGCTACAGCGCATTCCCAACAGAAGCCTGCAGCGTGAGTTGACTGTAAATGTATTTCATTCAATAGGCTGATAAATGAATATCCCTGTAAATTGTGCCATGTGATAACCCCAAGAAAATAATATGCTGTGTTGACAACATGACAACATATCTCCCAAATGAGAAAGAAATGCAGCTGCTAAACACTGCTGTCTTATAACCAGCATCAATTTCTACCCTTCCCTGACAAAGGCTAAAATGTTCTTGTACAACTCCATAGACACTGTCTGTCCTCTCTTACATGGGGGTAAGTGACCTCCTCGTAGGTTATTTTTTGAGGCCTATATGCAAAAACTGAAAAATGCCTTCTTTGGTGTTACTAATGAATAACAACGCATGGTGCTTCAAGCGCAGGTTGGGGGGTTTTGCTAATATAAATAATTTTACACCAAATACAATACAAACAAAGCGAGTACACCATGCATGAGGACTGTGTGTGAAGACCTGACTGCTGTGCTCAACCTCAATGGCTGCACTTTTAAAAGTCTAAAGGAGAAACTTGTTCAGAAATTACTCCAAGATGGGCTGTTGGGTGGCTCATCCTACTAATGTACTTGCACCCAAGTCAACCCACCCAGAATCCTGAACACGGAAGCTCAGCACATGATTGGTTGCAGCATCACTCAGGAAAGTAGGGTTTCCGTGACAGGGAGCAGCTTTTCTCCTCTCAACATGAAAAACAGCAAATCTCTCCTGTTCACAGAAAGGCTGCAATCTGCCTGCAACGTGTTGCATTAAGTATACTTCTCTCATGTCATGAATGTACTGCACACCTTATGGACTGCAGTGGGGGAAAAAGGCCATCAAAAAAGATAAGGCAACCCAACTGGGAGAAAAACAGAAAACATGGTGAGAAAAGTTGGATTGAAAAAGGCTCAAATATTCACATTATGTAAAAAAAAAAGTCTCAATTAGAAACTCTGTGTTACGAATAGTCATACAACAACTGTGCCGTTGGAGTGTCTATGGGCACCCCTTGAGGATAACCATTGAAAGTTCAAATCCCTGCAGGTTACATGGTGGAGACAAACTGGAGGTCCTGCTAAATACAAAAAGAACTCAAACTTAACTTTAACCCAAATGAAATGAAATTCATGAATTGAGAAATTCTCCCACATTTCTCAGAGGATTCATCAATCAATGAACAGAATTCCTAAAAATTTCTAAACTGAAAAAAAAAGACTGCACTGAAATGGAATTGGCACAGCCTACTATTCAGGCATATTTTTGGGATAAGAGGACAAAAGTATTAATTGTTCTGACAGTTGATTTCCTCTGAGATTTGCCTATTGTGTCTGATGGTAGACAATGATACGCACTAGATACATTGGGTTTATTTCCTCCATAGACTAATGATGATAATGTAGATACTTCTTATTTCAGTTAATTACAAAATCCAATTAAAAATAAACAGTAACTATGACAAGTGTTCAGTTATATGTAAATACTCCAAATAACCCAGGTTTTACAAGAGGACAGTCTATTTATTGTGTTTCTATGGCATTCCCCATAGGGAAAAAAGTGATTAGGAAATCCAAAGAGTTGAAAATGTGTGGAATCTAGGCCCAGTCTGTTTCACACCAATTATGATGTGTTGGTTAGTGTGGCATGTTGTGCAAATTGCCCACTGCTCCTGTGTTGGATGCAAAGAGTCCAAGGAGGATATGTCTCAGTCTTGTTGAGTTACACCAAACACGTTAAAAAAGCTGCACTTTTCACTGAGAAATGGAATTGGAAGGTGTCGATTCCTTCACGACACCATTTCTAGCTTTTCTCCTCTTCAATTTTTCAAGCAATTCAAGCTGTAAGATTAGCATAAAGACATTAAACTCACATCAGATCAAGTGTAATTCCCTTAACAAAACACTAGGTGATGTTAATATACCGCAGGCGAGTTGGTTAATATTTCAAGGCAGGCGTACCAATTCTCACAGCAGTAATCAACACCTGTCCTTTCCGTAGAATGTACACGATCAATAACAAAGCAGGTCTGAATAATTTTAGATTTAGTGCTGGAAACACCCTATTCCTATCAGTAAGGATACACTAGGTCTGATTCCTCCAGAGACCAAATAACTTTCCGAAATGCCAGGGAAGGCAAATAACAGACTCAAGAGGCGGAGACAGAATGGCAGAGACAGCAGTATTAAAAATGGAATCTGACCAAGATACAAAACTTGATCGTGCACAAACAGGTCAATGAACCACCTTGTGGCTTGTAGCCTACTGCAAGTCTTTCCATTGCGAACAAGTGCAATTCAACCTCTTATCCCAGCTTTGGCTGATCTATGTAATGAGGGCTTTGATATTGTGGAAGGTAAGAAGAGAGCAAACTGACTGAATGAAAAACTGAAAAGGGAACGCCAGGTGTAGTTTAATCTGGGTCTTCGAAAGACCAATTTGCATTTCCTCCCTCACAGTATATACAGTAACAAAGAAGGCTATGACTATGATGCAGATGCACCCATTATGAATGAGATGAGCTGAACTTTTCTTTTCTTTAGAGAAAGTCCTTTCTCCCTGCATTGCTTTACCATAAACACCAGGGTGACTGTAAGGGCCTTGCATGCTCATTCCTGAAAAAAAAAATCTTGAAAACAGCCTTGAATGTACAAGTACGCAATGCTTCAATAACTCATATCATGTTCTTTTCAACTGTCAGCAGCTGTCATGCCATTGATGAGGCTAAGTTATGAATAGACAAAACAAATATTGACTGCCTTGAAGGCCAAAGTACAAATCATCCAAACAATACAACAAATAGAACATGTTTCAGTTTATTATTCTGGAAACTTTAAATGAGTGTCCCTGGAACCGCATAGGGCACATTATGATCTATCAGACATTTTTAATAAAGCAGGTAGAATGACCGGCAGTGGACTATTCTTAAACAAGACCAGGTTAAAACCTAGTAAATGGCTGGACCTAACACACGTGATCCAGCCGACCAATGGTGTAACTTCATCACTCAGTCAGTCAGTCAGTCACTCACAGACATTCGCGTTTGTAGGGTTGGCCCCGCTGTTGCTGGCCAGCCAAAAATAAAACAAAAAAAACTTATGATCTTATCTTAAATTTCACTTTTGTTGAGCACTTCACAAATAATTTTTAATATAATCAGAAAAAAACACTGTCAAAGGGTAAGATGGATTGGGTAAAGCAATATTTCCATCAGACTGTATATCACTATTTCAACCAATTTTGTCACAGAAAGGTACAGCAAAATGGATTATATAATATTAACAAAGATTTGATTAAAAAGAATGGCCCCATGAGTATTTACAGTTACTTATTCTTGGAAGTATAATTAAAAGATAAAATAGTCTCAGTAATTGCATGTACAAAATGTAGTTTCAGATTTGAATGCCCTAAATTTTGATTTTTAGTGATGGCTGAGTAAATACAGCAATTTGGTTTTTAATAGGACAGCAGAATGTTCTGTACCTCCTCAAACCTCAAAATGGCAAGTAAATTGTGAATAATTTTTCAAGAAGTCCAGTCAAGGAGCTCATTTGCTCTATTCCAAAACAAATATGCTGCCATGCAGTAGCATGGCAGTGGTCCTTTCAGTCCAGACTAGTCCAAATAATTTCATTCAGACTGTTACATACAGTGTGTTTAACCTTGATTATGAAAATTCAAGCCTTGTAAATGTTATAATGACAAAATGGTCCTAACATTTTATTTTAACTATCCAAAACCAATGGCAAAAAATGTCATCTGTGGGTATGGCAAGTAGAGTCATCTCTTTGAACCATACTAAATTGTGTATAGTAAACTGTATAAATATGTGATATTTTCTGTTTGTATGTAACTCCCCTTACACATTGTACACAGATACGTGTAAGGAGCCAGTTCATATTTATATCTGGAATAACAAGCAACAGTAAAGTGCCACACTCAAAGAGAGCAGGGGGAAAGATACTTTTAATGCTATTAATGTCAGGGTCAAAGACGATTTCAAACTCAGTAGCACCTGGAAAACAATCCTTCAAATGTCTACAAGAAAGATCAAAACTCATTTTCCGTTGCAAGTACACTGCAATGCATGCAACAGCACATTACAAGGTAAGCCAATGAATTCACGTACAGTAGGCTACACAAATGTATTTATGAAATCTAATACAGGTCACACCATAAAATAAAAATAAAAATTACTTCATAATCATTGGGCTTACTTTCCTGAACTGAAACACTTCAATTTTCTCAACAAGTTTTAATTTTTTTAACAAAATTTTAATCAGGGAATGTAATATAGGCACAAAGGAAATAGTCTTATTTGCATCGAAGAGGCATCTGTTATTACAGTGCAGAGTAGACGAGTGCGGGCATACAAAAGAGAGTTATTGTATAGGCGACTGTTTCAGCAAACACGCCGTTGTTTGATGTATAACTTCAACAGAAGCAATAATAAACAGGGTAGCAGTCATGGCTAACAGTGGACAGTATAGCGAAGGGCAACGCTACATTAATAGCTGCAAACTGCAATAATAAATTATATATATGAAAGTCCAATCTAGCCTATTTCTTGCAGCTCCAAACAATTCTGTCATTATGATACAAGTACTTAAGTAAACGTAAATGAACGGCATGTAACGCAACTGGCTGTATTTTAAAATGTTTTTCTCAACCGATAAAGCAAATGAGGTCATATACTGTAGCTACTGTATTTTAAGATGACATAATTCGCACATGTATCAGGTGTTGCTTCTGAACAGGAAATAACAACGAATTTCAATGCAGATATAATCTCAATAGCTTTGTCTCTGTGTTAATTTCGAAATAACCTAATGATTTCGCCAGTTTCACCGACCCATATACCCAAACTTCCCGCAGCGCAATCTCTCCTGAAAGTGGCTAATACATTTGCGGTCAAAGTGGTTTGATGCACAACGACATTGAGCTATTCGTCCCATGCTGGCACTGATTGGGCACGAAGATAACCGCTGCAAACTGAAACAACCCATTATTTCAACACCGATATAAACAATGCTTTCAGCAGTCACCTCGGACACGCACTTTCCCGTTATTAAACCTGCTATGAGAACTCACTGTCTCTCAACACTGTATCAAAACAGTCATAAGATGGATATGCAATAAGAGAGCTTATTTGTGGACAGGGTACACATCTTCGCATTGTCCTAAAAGGCGCTTACACGAGAAAGACGAAACGCAGATCCGAATAAGAATCCAGAGCACGAGTGCAGAGAAAGCATCTCCCGTAACACTGCTTTACAGTAGACCTGTTTACAGCAGAGTTTGAGAGAAGGGGTTACTTTGGTCCAGAACAACAGAAAATAATAGGGAAATCTTTACGTTACGCCACACATACATAATGCATAAATAAAATGTACCTGTAACTCCAAACTGTAACCCTGGTATAAGTGGGTTGGAAACACCGTCAGCTGATGTTGCACTTGAACAGAAACGGTATAATCCATTGACTAACTGAGCGAAATGCTTGTAGCTAATATAAGATGATTCCACTGCTGCCTGCAGTACTGTAGTAACATACCAGCCTGCTCTCCGCCCCACTACCACCTCATTGGCCGGTTGGTTGTAGTAGTAGTATAGAGCTCCCCCACTACCTCTCTAACGAGCATCAGTAAACGGAGACCAGGCGGTTGGCTGGCAGGTGGTTCAATATAGCTCAGCACCTGATTCAGTTAATGCAGCGCGACAGTGCAGAGCAATACCATAATCATTAGTTGGCAAGCCGAAAGTAAAGATTCAATTAACATTTTTCTTCAGCTTTGATTTACAATGGAATGCAACTGCATGTGTTTTTTATTCAGCAATCGCTGAGACTAACTAAGCAAGTTGAGTTTGTAAAGAAAACGTGTAACATATTTATTTTTAAGTCAAAATTTGGGGTCGAATATTGAATAAATACATGCCAAAGTATATTTGTAGACTGGACAATAATCATGGGCATTAGGATTAGGTGCCAAACGATCTATCTGAAGGAGGAAACAGCCAAATCAAGACTAAATGTGTCTGTTCCAAACGTTATGGTGCTCACTGTATAAGTACGCTATATGGGTATGGGGCATGCCGCCCCACCAAGGCGTAACTTGGTGGGATGGCATACCTACCATCCCAATACAACTGAGCTGGTCTATACAGTGCCCTGTAAACATATTCAATAACCAGAACAGTGACATTGGTCAGCCAGTTCTTCTTGTCTGGAGATATTTCATATTTCATTATAATATTTTTTTGTCCTTCTCAGTGATACCACTTTTGTTGACTTGACTCAGAATCTTATGGAGTTGTCTGTCCATCTGTTCAGTAACAGGGAGAAAAAGCACTGAGTGAATGCACAGACTTCTGGTTTCTCTAAATGCACTCACTGAATAGGCCTACTGTTCAGGGTTTAAGAAAAACCTGTTCATGACCCAGAGGGATAAGCATATATCTTTTAATTAGTGAGGGGGGATTTGTAATGTACAGTAATTAATACTACTAATTAATAGAATGTTATATCTGAAATCAAAAGCTGTAGACATGCCTATTTTTGGTTAATAATTCAGTCCTTAGTTCAAGTGAATGGTTGTTTCCAGTGTTTGCATAAGGTTTGTTTGATAAAAATGAAGTATTACATATTAACTACATTTTTACCTGTCCACTGCAAGAATAATTTGATTTGAAATCTTTTTTAAGGAAGACTCGTGTAAAATAATGTGCAGTTTGGCAAGTTTTCTAAGTCAAGTCAAATGACACATATTGTGTTACAAAGACATATTTCACAGACTTCAAACAGTCTCTCAATGGAATAAATGCAGAAAAGGTGGAGGATTCTAATTACAGCTGAAGAACCATAAAAGGAAATGTTACTTCAACAGATGGTTTTTCCACTTAAAGAAGAAACTACATTGGATCAAAATGAAAGCAAAATTATCTGCTCAAACACAAGAGTGTTCGGACAGACACCGGATAAATTACAGAAATTCAGGTCTGTTAGCAGGTAACTGTTCATACCACCGTAACTGCTATTCTTTTTTCACTAAACCAAATTTAAGAAACTGACAAAATACGTGAAAAGGTTAAAAATGTATTTTCGTAGAACAAATGCTATATGTCACAATATGTGAAAAACGGACAAGTCTGGAGACTACAGAAAAGTAAACAAACGTATAGAACATCGCCAACTAGTGCTCAGCCTCAAAAATGCTCCATAAGACAGTAGTGAAAGGGCCACATGGCCATTTTTCTCACACGTTTTCCACAGAAACAGTGTCACACTGAGCATTTTACGCTCTTATGAATACTTTAATTTCTGTGGCTTGTCAAATCAAGGCAGACGTGTTGTGGAAATTTCCTAGATCTCGTATTGCATTACAGCAGTAATGGGAAAGTGCACTTTACTGATTTATTCATTTCGCAAAGTCGGGGTCTATTAAATTTCAGCAGCCTGCAGTGGATGCCGAAAAAATAACTTGGAAACCCATAAAGCATGAAGTATTACCCAATTGTTCCCATGACATCTTCAGCTCTGTAAATTCTGGGGTGCCATGCAATACCCCTCCCCCCTTGGCAGACAAATTTAGCCAAGATATAGAGGAAATACTGTGGGGTATAAGATATAAGTGCACAGAACATTTTAAGGGGGACCAAATCCAAAGAGTGACTCGAAACAAGCTAAATCATTGCTGTGTTTGTCAAAATGCAGAGACCATGCAGAGCTTAAAATAAATGAATGAAGCGCAAACAACTTTCGTGGATTTATTCCACTGCCACCAACAAATATTATTTAAGAGCACACTACTACAAAAAAGGAGAACAAAAATTTGCTTTCACTTCTTACGTCCCAGTGAGCTTTTGTCTTTTTTTTTAAAAAAAAGGAAACTTCCGGATGCATGCGTAATGACCTGACATTAGATTATTGGGTGAATGTGCAGCACACTGCTCTTTGAGATTCCAGTGAGACTGAACAAAAGGGTAGGTTGTGATCTAACGCGTTTGACCGTAATCAATCCGCATTACAACTATCTCACAATCATTACCACTACCTTTAAAGTATGCTTGTGGTTGAGCTAACCTCGCGACACCTTTTCTGAAGGTTACGGCCAAACCCACGCCAGGCTTAGATGCACTGCCAGCTTTCATGAATGTTTTACAAGCAGAGCGTGCCACTTGTGGAATACAGATCGCAGTCCGTGCCGCATAGGCGATGCTGCACACCCACGTCACGTCTATCTTAACTGGTGTCTGTCCGCTGTTCACGAAGCCAAGTTGTTAGGTCTTTGCTCAGTTTGCATTATAAGACTTGACCAGTAGAAGGGGCAGCATTTTATTAAGCTGCCACAACCGATTGAATGGTTTTTCAAAGCATATGCTATTAGGGTAGTGTTATAGGTCTAACAACCACTTTCAAAGTAACATGAAAAGGTTTAAAACCCTCGTGCACATACAGAATCTTCTCTGAAGCCCCCCACCCCACCTCACTGACACACACACACACACACACACACACACACACACGTTTGTATTGCTATACTTGTGACGACTTCCCATTGACTTACATTCATTCCGTAACCTCTAACCCTAACCCTAACCCCAACCACTACATGCCTAACCTTAACCCTAACCTTAGCCTATTTGTAACCCTAACCCTAACTCTAAGTCCTAACCCTAAAACAGCCTCTTGAACCTGTGGGGACCAGAAAAAGGTCCCCACCTTGTGTAATTTTCCTCATCTTTCTATCCATGTGGGGACATTTGGTTCTCACAAAGATAGTAATACATGTCCACAAACACACGTGACTAATACACAATAAACACAGGGCTAGCACACAGCATTCCGGCTTGGACCTTGCTCTCTGTGCTAAAACTTCTGTTAAGGTCCTCAGTTAAGGTTCCCTTGGGTCTTCACATAATCGTGTGCTTTATGTGGACACTCAATCACATCATGAAACAGTAATATTAAGATTATTGTAGGGATTAGTCTGAAAATGTGCCAGAGGCTAGAGCAACCCACAGCACACACAGAGCATCATTAGTCCTGCAAATGTGTTGCATTATTAAATAAGCCAGTAATACCAGGACACAGAATTTTTATTTTATTTACAAAGCGTATGGAAAATCCACAAAAATATATCTCTTTATAAATCTTCGTTTTAATTTTTGAATTATTGGAGACTTGGTTTTAAATTGTATAGGCTTCCTGTGAAGGAACAGTCAATGTCATTTTTTAAATATTTTTTTAAGAAATCATTATTCTGCACCTGCAGGAATTTGGCAGGCTGTGGCAATGGGATATTCTGGGTTGGCGTGATTGTGCTGAGATGGTTTTGAGTCAGAGCTGAACAAAAAATGTGATCTCAAATCTGATGTGGTTCCCTTTCCATAATTACCCAGCCTCCGGCCTCCTTCATACAGTCCAGCAGAAGTTATTCTGCCCAGCAACTTCAGCCAAGAGAAAGTAAGCTAAGTGACCTTACCTCTGACTTGATTTGAACTGGAGGACAGATAGGAGTGTATTAAAAAGTCAGATTAATTTATGTCCCAAGACAGTGTATGTCATTCCAAAAAATTTTTTTCTGTTGCCAAGAACCCCTCAGTGGCTTTTTATCACATAACAGCATATACCTGTACTCAACAATGCATATGATCACAGTCTATTCAAACGGTATTCGTGGATCACATGCTGTCCAATTTGACTTTGATATAAATCCTAGAAGCAGAAAAATGCATACTTTGCATTTATCGTTCATTGTTTTTTTTTGTTATATTAATTCCTGTATTTATTTTCTATTTTTAATTGCTGATGGCTGTTCTTACATTGCATTGTGGCCCCTGGTGTACTGTGTTATTTTTCTTACACCCATCTGTAATGAGAGGAATGACTATAAATACAACTTTAACACTGTTGTCATTTAAATTGATAGCAAAGCGAATTTTCAATTTCTGCAGAAGTAGTAAGTAGTACGGGTTGTGATTCGCTGTTATCAAAATCATCATCAAACAACAGGAATGAAAAGTACAATTAAAACAAAAAACCTCTAGGGAATATTAAATTCAGTTTGAAAGTTGAGTCAAGATCATCAATCACCAGGCTTATTAAAAGTACTATGATTGCACTTTTGCCCTATTACGAGAACTAAATAGCATTTTAAGTCACATTATAAAGGTTATGCAATTTTCCGTCCTGCCGCTAGTAATACTGGCAGTTGCAGACGCCATTAATATATGAAAATCACTTAAATATAATTAAACTTATGCACCATTAATCAAAGTCCAGCCACCACTGCTAAATAAATTGCTTCTTATTCCCCAGCGGCCAGCCTGTAAGATGTTCATTGCCAACAGAGATTACGGACACGTCCGCCCACTTCTGTCAATCACACAGCTGACAATTTATGTACTACTCTTATACTCTGTTATGCGTGACACACTTACAGTGATCACAAGGGAAATAAATAAAAATGTGGGATAGGGTTCTGTTCCACATTGATTAGTAGACCGACATTTTTTTTCTTTTCTTTTGTGGGGGGGCGGGGGGGGGCTGTTATAATTTCAGTTGATGTTTTAACCTAGTTGTCACCGTGCCACATTCAGGAGGGCGAAGCAAGGAGGCTGGCGGTCAGCAACAAACACAATTAAGACCCGTGTTGATGAATGGCACAGAGAGCGAGAGAGATTAAAATTGATCGCATTGGCGTCAGTCTGCTGCGCCCACGCCCCTCCCCCCTCCCCCATCCCCGCCCAGCTCTTTTCCCCCCAAATTTCCTTTTCAACGCACCTCGGTTCGACTATGCGGTTCCGTGTGTGCTGGTACATACACAGTACGTCCCGCTTTGTTTTTCATGAAGACCCTCACACGTGTAGGAAGCAAATATCATCGCCAAATGTCAGAAGGAGGGTTGTACCTCTGTACCTCCGAACCATTGTCAGGAGAAATTAAGTATCCACAGAGCGGGAAGCTGGGTGCAGCGAGCTGTCAGCCAGTGTTGCGCCTTTGATGCGGAAACGTTTCCCCCCAGTTGCCGGAGATAGGTGTTCCTGCCCTGGCGTGGGTGCTCCCACTGATGTGCTGCCCGCATTTGGGCCCCCGGGGGGTGGGGGGAAGGGGGCGTGCTCCTGACATCACGAGCACACTGAAGGGCAGACGTGAGTCTTTGTGAAGGTCCCTCCAACCTCACCGGCCCACCATTCAACGCAAGGTGGGCCCATTTATTATAAGGACAGCAACCAAAAAGAGAAGAACTGACAGTAGAAACAGAATGTAGGGTGGAAATTGTTTATATACAGTAGTGCCTTCTTAAATGGATACGGGAAAGTAATGATATTTCACAGACGGTGTTTATTTTCATCTTTCATGCTTCTTCCTCCCACAACTTCACATCGGGGATCTATTTAGCTTCTTTTTTATTGCGTTACACCGGAGGCGAGATCCGGCTAATTATACGGTATTACTCCCCAGCGTAAATTCCCCGAGCCGACGCGCTATTCAGAAATGACACGGCTGATCAAAAGAAGGCGGCGTCAGGCGGGGGCTGACTGACTCACCCAAAAACGACGCAGGTCCAGGGGGACAGCGTGATGGCTGACGTGAATGACAGGGCCTGACAGGTAAGATATGAGCTGCGCCGGGGTGGGTGAAGGCAGCGGAAAATTCAGCCCGGGGAGTTCGGAGAGACGCTAAACTCGTGACTTCATTCCTCAAACCCGGGCCTCTGCCGAGCGAAGAACCGCAATCACTTCAAGTCGCGCGCGCGTCTCTCGTACGACGCGTTTGACCTTCAGGAGACGAGCGAAGAATCGGCCGATATAAATAAGCTGTTGATAGATGTTCGATTGGCCACTTGCTTTATTTCAATGGCCTGGTCAATGTTTTAACCTTCGTGTGAGGAGCAGAAAAAAAAAATAAAAGGAAAGGAATAGCTGAGAAATGCCATTAAACAGCAGAAAAATGTCCTTCACTCTGGCAAATCCTCTCGACAAAAACTCATTAATGCGAGCGGTAAAGGCAAATTGCATCAAATTAGCCATTATTGACTCACTGAGTAGCTATGGGATACAGTATCAGTGTACCGACCGTACCAACCTGGGGACGTTCCTCTCCCTTGTGCTGCTGTTGGGCTGTGTTTGTGGACTCGTCAATAAAACAGCAGGTGCTCCCAGGATACCAGGGCGAAATGCGTGATGTCATCTCTCGCGTTAGACTGATGTACCCCAGGCCGGAGCAGATCACTCTCAGAACTCCAAAAGTCGCGCCTTCTCTCCTCAGCCATTTACTTTTGCCTCTTCACCAGTTGATGTGTGCGAAAGACGGCTAATTTAAATTCATATCGTGTCTCTTCGCTAAATGGGCACTCCAGTTAAAAGACAGAGATGACTGGTTCTGCCCAGGCAATGAGTGTTAAATAGACAACTGTAACTCATTCTAATGGGCTTTTGACACACAACTAAAAGTAACTGTCTGTATAACCTGGCCAATATACATTATGTCGCTGGATTATTATTGATAGTGGGGGAGTTAAATGAAAGCCTGATCAATACAGAGGACTGGGTTAATGATAAGCAGGGTTATTTGATGTAGACCCGTTCAGCGATAAACTGAAAGCTCAGTTAATGTGCTAAGCATAACACATAAAATGTGTATGAAGCAAAACAAAAAAGGGACAATTGGAAGAGGGGTCAGGATTAGCAGGATGAACTGTAAAGTATTTAAACACCTAGAAAAAATGTATTAATTCAGCACATATACTGTATATGGTCATGCACAAACTCACATACATGCTCACACATACCGTACACAGAGGCACCCATGAAAATAGTATAAAATTCTCACATATTTTCACACAAAGTACACACGCATATACACACAAACAAAAAGACATGCATGCACAAAAGCAAAAACGCATGAAAGCATGCACACACATAAGAGAGCACGCAAAGATGCACACACGCATGCACAGACAGGCCTGCGTGAGCAGTAAAAAAGCCTGCTGTCCCCGTAGAGACCTGTGTGCTTTGTGACCGTGCTTTCTGTACTGTACATGACTGCCGTGCAGCCTGTCTCTGCGTGGCTCGGGCTGGCCCGTGGCTGCCCGGTCTAACGCGGTTCTCCCCCGTGACCGCTCCCGGTCCCTCTCCCCCCCCAGGTCTTCTGTGAGGCGCAATCTGGCACGTGTGACGGGAAATCCGCCACCGCGCTCCAGGTCTCTACGGAGGGCCTGTCGCCGCAGGCCCACCCCCCCCCCCCAACCCACCCCAGCTCTGCAGAAAAGCCGCCAGAAGACCTGCCGCTGACACGGCTACACGCTCTCATACACAGTGCACAGCCTCCCCCCGGGCCCGTACCCCAGATCACTCCAAACCCTCTTTCATTTGCACAGTCTCTCTGTCTGCGAAAGAGCTCAGCCCTCTGTTCCTGTGTTTGCTCTATTCACTGCAGTGTACTGTCTGCACAGAAGCAGGAATCTGCATCATAAGAGGCACTACAAGGGGAGATATCCTCGATCAACTGAGCCTGCGTTGAGACTTTGCAGCACACTTGTTGTTAAATTCGCTATAGGAGAGGATGGGTTGCAAAAGCAGCCAAAGTGCTATCCTTGGGCATGCATGTGTTTGTGCATAAAAAAGTAGGATGGGATGAGGGGGCGGCTTCTTAAAGTAGAGTGCAGTAGGAAAAGGTCAAAGCTTCTCTCCCACTCTCATGCATACACATACACAAACAAAAGGACACACACACGCACACACACATACCTGCACACACACACGTGAAAGTTATTTTTGCGATGATTTTAAAGGCCACAGGCCAGGTGATCCCTCCCCCCAAAGTAAAAAAAAAGACCAGCGCAGTTGCAGAAACCCATTAGAAGGAGAAATGCAGGTACGTAAATCTCACAGTTGTGGGGCTTAAGCTGCTGGCTGGGGTCTGACATTTTGCATAATTGGGGGAATAAATTACACTGAGCTCTCTTCTGCCATACAGCGACGCGATGCATGCACTCAAGTGCGTATTTCATTGCCTATTTGTGGAAGCGATGCAGAGAGGTCGCTGGAGGGTCTGAAGCAGGAATACTTTTTTCGGCTGGAGTACCATCAAGCATACAGCCAGTGAGCTGCAAGGTACACAAGCACACACACACACTCACACGCACATGCACACACCCACTCGGGCGCACACGTGCACACACACACACACACACACACACACACCAAGGTTGAACACCTCAAAGTTACATACACCTCAACCCTATCAAAGCAGACCCCAAACCCACCCTCAATATCGGCTCTTATTGAAAGTACACCATTTTGATCATGAGCAGAAATAAATAGGTGATGAAACAACATGACTAACAACCATTAGTCTTTTGGGAATATCCAGCGGGAAGCATGCAGTGTATCAGTAATGCATCCTGACACTTAATATATGAATATGTATTGATATGATATATGTCTCCTCTTTCAGTTACCTTTCAAAGGATGATAAATGACAGAGGTGGCTGTACAACAGGACGTTTTAGGTTTAGGCACCAGCTCTCTGTAAGTTCTGGGCATAGTTCAGAGGCACTCTAACACTGATACCCGCTCAGTCAATGCGTGCTGCTCGCTGCAGCGTGCTACATTCCTGGATGCTAGAGACAGGCGCAGTTGTGACACACCATGCGAAGCATGCGGTGACAACGATAACAAAATATTTATCTTTGTACGAACGGCTGTGAAATTAGTATACCGACATCTTTCAGTGAGAATCTCAAGGACTGTGTCTCCATCCACTGCCAAGAGAGAGCCACTATATCATTAATTAAGTTGCTTTGTGGCGCAAAATTGCGGAGCAGTGGCCATATGTTGACAGACTGACAAAACACCTGAAGGTCGAAGCAAGGCCGTTCAGTAAGTAGATGGAAGCTTGGCCAACCATTACCACTTATCTTCGCATTACGACCAAAGTGAAATTCCCTATAATGAAAAAAAAAAATAAACTAAACATAGAAATAAATGGCCTGCTAAATATCCAGCCAGAAAGCATTAAAGTGCACTTTGTGTGCCTTGTTTTTCTGGTGAAAAAGGGTAAGGCTGTGCTTCACTGAAACTTGAGCAGGGGTGCTCAACCAAATGCATCGCAGTATGTACAATACAGGTACCTTTCCCTCCAGACGGTGAAAAAAACAACAACCGCAAATTTCACGGATGGATGGCGGCATCGTTCCACTCAATTCCAACATTATTTCTTCTAAATATTATTCAACCCGAGAAAGAGGTTTATATCCTTGAAATTTTTTGTTGTTTTTTTGATAGCGTGCTATTTCCCTCCACCCCAGAGGCAATGGCACCGAGAGGTAAATACCTCACGGCTGGTTTAATATTAAATGCTGCAAGCTGCTGGGCATTGTGAGGAGGCTGCCATGTCCCACACAGGAAGGTGAGGGCCAGGTGGGCCTGGAGTCACAGAAAGCTCATTTTGGAGGTGTGCTGAAACAAGCGGGTCTGATTACTAAGGAGATGTACAGAGAAGCAACTCAGGGTTAGAAAGACCTGTTTACCCTTAAGAATAGAGACTCAATTATCAACAGAGACTCTGTGGTCGAGCAAGGTGTTCTCAGAGTGCAAAATTCCGCAGAGAGGGACAATAAGGGTAAAATTAAAAGAGGCTGTCAGTTCAATGTGCAAGCGCTGCACTGCACAAACCGCCACTTCTGATCCAACACCATGCTAGTAGCTGCATTACCCTAGTGTTTTTAATTCTTTATTTTTATATTTGTATCTGCTCTTCGGAGCAGAAATACATACGTTTGTTTCGTCACATTTATTGAAAATCCATCAAAGAGCAATTAACCAAGAAATAAATAAGCATGCTTTGATATGTCTGTCAGCAGAAACCGTGTGCTCTGTTGAAATTGCCCCACGTGTCTTATTTTCCAGTCAGCATATGGACAAGGCAGGTCCCTGTGAAACTGGGGTCTGCAGAGGAGAGGTCCCACGTGACGCGCATGTTTAAATCTTTGGGAGAAGGGAAGCAAGCTGGGCCAAGGATCCGCCCTTCTATGTTTGATCATGCTGTGAATGTCGCATACAGTAGCAGCGGTCCTCAATGTCATGCTTGGTGGGGGGAGGGTTCATCTCCATAAGGAGCATCTGTTGTGCATGTGAAGCATGTATTTTTTTCCATACCATCACAAAGGACCAAGCTTGTTTCTAATAAAACATTTACCAATCCAAAATTTATCACCAGAATGATCCAGAATGATCACCGAAAGCATATTCAATTTAAATGCATAAAATGCAATACAGTAGGAACTCTGTTGCACATTTCTATATACATTTCAATTACATATATATTACACTATTCCATTTATAATATAATTACATTTATATTTATTTATAATAAATATTAATTTAATTGCCCAAGGGGTTTCAATCAGCAATGCACCATTATGCCTACCATTTTTCAATTTGCAAAAAAACACCAGTGTTTTCGGCACTATACATCATGAGGCTATCCCTCAAATTGAAAATTACTACATATTTTACTAAAGGGAGCAAATATCTTGCACAATTTAATACCACAACAACATCTGAAATGGAAAAGTTGATAGGTTCCACCTAATCTTGCCCTGCAAGGCACTCTATCGAAAATGAACACAAATGAAGCACAAGGTATTTTTTTCTCCTGAAGAAAATAGATAAAACAGAGAGAAACAGAGGGGGCTTCAGTGACAAAGTATATTCAACTGGCTAGTGTTTCAATAGGAAGACTGACTAAAGTGACATCTGCATTTAGATCGATGAGAAAGACATCAATTAATAGGGTCGGAAATTGTGCTCGAAAGCACACATTTGATGACTGTGATGTCTTGTGTGTTAGTGCGATGTATAAGGGAAAACAGAAGAGCAACTCTTCCTCAGGTGACTGAGAATGTCAGTGTAGGACGTGATCAGACTGTGTCAACAACCTATGGGAGATTTTGGACCAACGTGTTAGCGTGTTAGCGACAGCGCTCTCCATCACCATCATCAAAACATTACATGTTCCATCCCTCTAGTACAGTTCCAGAGACTTGTAGAATCTATGCCAAGGTGCATTGAAGCTGTTTGGTGGCTTGGCCCAACACTTAGCTATGACACTTTCTGTTTTTTGACCTAGTGTTAGCACAGAACCTGTTTTATATGTGCATATCACTTGCGTGCACATTTGTGTGTGGAGCTAAAATTCACTCGGGCTGGAATAATCAATCTGAGATTAGCCAACTAACAGAATTGATCATTAATTTAACTTAAATTACAAATCAAAGCATTGATTGGTGTTTTTCCACATTCCTCTAGGATCTCTTGGGTGCAGAGGGAAGTCTACCACATTCTTGCTAGCCTGTCTTAGCAAACCACAGCCTTCTTTCTTATTTTACTGCTCTCTAACACGTGGTAGATTTCCATAATTGCTCTGCAGAAGAGTCAAATGGAAGTGAGGCTTAATCGCTTGCTGCTTTTATAGCCTGAGTTTGCTCATCCTCAAGGAGGACAGAAGGGCTCAATAGGCCCTTTGAGCTGGAATAACACTTTTCAGAGGAGTAAGTCTGACATCCCGAGAGAAGCCGGCTCACAGAAAGCCTGGCCTTGGACAGTAGCTGACCCCAAAGTAACAGATCCTGTACTGTTAGTGCCTGTTTTTCACACCTCTCCATAAAAGCTGTTGGTACACAGCTCTTCTACAGTGGCTAAATAAAAGCTGGGTCTGCCAATGTATTCAGAGTATTTATTCTGTTAATGCTGTAGGAAATGCAATGTATAAAATATATGTGTATAAGAGCCCAGGTTTTAATCCTGTGTTCTCACTTGCCAATTTATGCTATAAATGGCAATGTACTGGGCTAGCACAATAGTAGTTTGCATTTTTTCTTTCATTTCTACAGGTGTACCTTAAGGAAAGTGCACAATATATCATTTGCAGGAATCTGCAGAGATTTATGTGCATGACGGTAATGCACAAACTGACAGAAGGCAGAAAATGCAGAGTGTGTAAATTCAGACCGACACTGGACTTCCTAATACCCCACGATGCTGCTCTAAAAAGGTAATAAAAGTCATAGACAGGATTACTGTATAGATAAATACCAACACATCATTTCCAATGACCTGTAGAACAGAAATAAATAAAAAATATCATTGATAAATTTTGTTTTATATTTTGGATAGAGCAGAACAGAACATTTTATGATATTTACATTCTTCTTCATTTTCGTTTCAAGTTTTGTGCTTTCGGCTTCTCACTTAGTGTGGTGACAGTGAAAAGAAATATGGCTGAGAATGACAGATTTAGAGACCTGCCAGACTTGGATAATGAGAAAAGAGGTTCTCCTCTAACGGAGATATTTAAGTTTGCCCAGATGGTGAGACAGAACTTTTCTATTAATAATCGTAAATGGACTGAAGGAATATGAGGACAGTCTCTCATATTCATACCAGCATGCAGAGGTAAACAGAAAGCTGTAGAAATGCCTCGTCCATCACTTGAATTGCCCAAAAATAAGGGGACAGCTACCCAACTGTTTGCTTTGTGATCCACAGGAATTCTAGAGCTTTCTGCAAGATTGTGGGCGCAGATGTATGTATTATCTGTGGAAACCGCTATTAAGAAATTTGTGGGATTTGTTCATTTCTCCAAGTTAACTTTCAAATGTGAAACTTCGCAAAGCTCTCAACAGCAAAATAAATACTTTGCTCAATAACTCATGAGCACATGTCACAGGCACACTTAAATTAACTCATTTATTAAATGCAAGGACATATCTTCCACTAATTCACTATCTCTTTCCTCAAATGCTAACATTGATTGATTGCAATGACATTTATTCAATAAATATTTATTTTATTTGAAGTATTGCTATTTTATGACAAGTACTACATCACCAACTTGATTACACCAAGCATATATATATATTTTTTTCATTCCCATTGAAATTTTGATTCATGTTTCAAAAAAAGACTTTACCCATACCTCAACATTCTACAAAAATTTCATTATAAAACGTTGTGTTCACATGAAGACTGTATTTTTGACAACTATCACATATCACCTGTACAAACCCATATTGCTTAACATTATTGTACAATTACCTGTCAGTGCTTCAGGATGAATAAAAGAAGACATGGCTAAAATGTGTTGGAGAATAATGGAACAGTAGAGGTCAGATAAATGGAGAGGAAGGAGAAGAGTCAGACAACAATGTATTTCTAATAAAATTCCCAGAGTATAATTTCCTTCTTTTATTCTTCCTCTTCTAATTAAGACTGAATGTTTGCGAGTGCATGTAATGCAGAGTAGTGTGATCATAAATGGGCATGTTGTGTTTTCATGTAGGGACAGTTTTTTTTTTTTTTTTTTGCCTGCAGCCTTTAAAATGCTTCCTTTGTACCCTGATGTACCATATATGAAATGAAACAAAACACGACATAAAAAATGTAATTAAATTTATGCAATAACTACGGACTATGAAAACGAGGGAGGATGGGCAGAGGGTGCATCCGAACTGATATATCCCATGTCATAATTCTACAAATGGGAAGAGGTAACCAGCCACAATTCAGCAAAGTGCTCCTTTCTACTCCTGAAAGCAATGTATTCTTATACAATAAGCAGTACATTACTGAAAGTGGTCGACAATAGTAGAATAACAGACTATTGAAATTAAGCGGAAATGCATTTTGATGCCTGCTTCAAATCAGAAATGATATTTTGATTGGCCAGCATAAACGCACATACATTCAGAGAATTGAAAAAAGACATTCAGCTGGTAGTAGATGGCATCTCTTCACAGAGCAACAGGAGACTCTAAAATGGTAGTCATGTTGTTGGCATACAACGCTGAGTTAGCTATTACATTTCTAACTCATTAATACTGGTGACATTTTGTTGGAGCATTCCGTGTTTCTGGGTCATTAAAATACAAGATTTTTCAGGTGTTCCATGTTTTTTCTTTTTTTTTTTTTTGCATTTGCATTTGCAAATAGATTTAGCTTCGTTAAAATGAATAAATGCCAACCTAAATAAAATCCCTATGCTCATATAAACAAACAACCCTGTTCTAAATATCATTATACCACAAACACAACAACAGCCTGTTCCAACGTCTCTGAAGCCCCCTTTGTCTGTGCTATTGTGTTGCTTTGTAAAGCAGTCTTTACGCAGCATTTGTGAATAAGTTGATTACAAGTTTCCGGAACATGAATTTTAGAAATGGCACCTTTTATCTCTGCAACTGTAATCTTCATTTAAATCTGAATTGCTGAGAGCTCTTGGTGTGAGTTGATTTCCTTTAATAATGCTCTCTCCCACAACCCTTTGCAAAGAATAAATACATACAAATCAACAGCAATTCATTTGAATTTAATTGCGCTACGAGCGGTAAGAACAAGTGCTTGGAATCCATTCTGACGTTGCGTTACATATTCATAACCTCTTGATATACTCAAAAAAGACATGAACTGTCAGCTTTGGAAGACATGGACTGTGGATGATTTCATGTACTAACTCGTTCTATGGCCCGATTGTAGGGGCATAAAAAGTTGCAATTGTCAATTGTATTCATACGATAATCATATTTGTCAATCACAGACATCACAGATGTGATGAGAGGGGAAATACCTACCAGCACAGATCATCATACATAAATGCAATGGATACTGAATATGATACCGAGGAAACAAGCATAAGAGACCAAGTCATGTGCAGTAGCATTGCATTTTTGACACAGCAAGGTGTATTGGGCCTAGGGAGTATGTTGTTGTTAACATGCATGAACAATGTAGAATATTTACAGACTTCTGTGTTTATTTGAATATCATATTGGACACTGCAATGATAATTTAGTAAGTCACTCTTGACTATATTAGGAAAATCTGATGTTTCTTGAGCAGGAGAGCTAAAGCCAACGTTGTAAGGAGGGGTTTCACCTTAAAGTTCAGGCTACTAAATCACCAAACATATTTAGACCTGAAATTGATGTTCCATTGATGAAGCATTCCGCAGCCAGCACCACATTGTCCACCTTAGCGGACTAGCAAGAGCTTGAGCCCAGCTGACAAACCCTGGAAGGAATGGCTGCTTTTCCATTGTCCTGTATTACCCACAACTTGAACTGCAAACATCACATGGATTGGTGGCATCTGCCCAGTTCTAGATGACTGCCTGGTCTTTCTCTGCTGTTAAAAAAATTCCTTAAACAAAACTAGGAAACCTAGTATATGGCTGGACCTAACACACGTGATCCGGCCGACCAATGGTGTAACTTCATAACTCGGCTGACAATGGTGTACCTTCATCACTCAGTCACTCAGTCACAGACATTCGCGTTTGTAGTGCTGGCCCCACTGTTGCGGTCCAGCGAAAAACTGGACATGTTACTTCTGCAGAGACCACCAACAGAGCAGCTGCCCTGCTCCCATGTTTTGTCAGTACCAATGCAACAGCAATGTAGCAAGCATTTCGCACTAAACTAGCTTTTGGGAAGGAATTCCAGCTGTCTGAACTGACTTTGGTCAAGCATGAAAAAAGAGATCACAGAATCCCAAGAACCTTGTGACCAGCACAACTGCAAGCCAGCACAATTGCAGCTCAACAGTGGTTCCAGTAATTCCATGATTTAGCTCCTGCAGATGTCATTGAACTTGCTCTGTAGAATCTATCTAGATAATGTAGTATGTTTGGGAGCTATAGTAGCCTATGCGTTCAGATGCTATGATGTGTTTTGGGCCAACAGTAGGATTGAATAATAATGTTTTATGTTCAGAGGCTGTAGCACGCGTATGTGGATAATATAATAGTATGTCTGGAGGCTATGAAATATGTATGTGAATAGTATAATCTTTGGCAGCTGCAATAAAACACATTCTGTATGATGAGGTGTTTGACAATAGACGAAAGAAAGACCTATGTGGAACCCTTGAAGTCAGCAGTTATTCAATTTTAATAGAATGCAGAGAAACATTTCTCACTTGCACTTTCACACGTTCTGTACAGCAGTACATAGCAATGACCTGCAGTTTCATACACAACAGTATATGACCCCATCATACGTTCTCATCATGGTATTGCGTCCATTCTCAATAACACACTGAGTCACACGATGCATACCATGCCTCTGTTTCTGCATAGGAAAAGATCTCTCCAATACACCGCCGGCTATTCTTCGCCTGGATGTGAAGTTCACTTTTTAAACAGACAACAGAAGATCGTTATGAATGTTAAGTCTTGGTAGTGCATGGCTTTGTGTGTGGATCACACACACAAAGAACTCTTCACTTGCCAGAGAACAGCTGACTTCAGTAAGTCTTGAATCGGTTTGTCACATAATTAAGTTACAAGTCCACTGAAAGCGAGGGACAGAATTTGAATGTCTCGGATTCTCTCTGCTTACGAACTAGCATCAGTAATGCAGTCTGCACTCAGCTTTCTGGCTATTCAAATATTGATGGTGCGTATGATATCACTCTGTGCTGCGTAATCTGATTTTAAAACTGTTACGCAAGTCGTAATAGAAGTAGAAATCTCAATATTAGCGGTGTCACTCACCGTCACAACGCTAATGCAATTGCCTTTTGGCAAACACTCTCCGTTTAGGAATACAGTAACACATTTAAGCTACACGCTCACACCCAGTGATCACAGAACAACACTTCTTTTCTCCCTCATAATATCGTTCCGTAACATTCGATTAAAATGCAGATAACATAAATATGCTGATCCCCTAACAGAAACTGGCCTTACAATTAGAGTGAGAAAAAAATGATGAGGGGGTGTTACTTTGCAGCTGTAGTCTTTGCTACAGTGTCCGGCATTCTGGAAGCGATCAATAACGTCTAGTCAAAACATTTCATCCATCAAGCACTCACTAGGGACCAGTTGTTTGGGACCTGCTTGCAGAAGTAGAATAAACCACTTTCTCCTGTTGCAGTAGCCAGTATTGCTAAGCTGCTTTGCTCCAGCTTGAGAGCAAAGTAGTAACATTTTTCACAACATGCCAAGCAGCAAAACAGTTTTTTTTTTTTTTTGTTAGATATATTTTTTTTTTCTAAAGATTTACACTTAATTCATTGTTGGGATGTTTTAATTACACAATATAACCCATGATAATGACAAATAACAGATTTGTGTGTCAAAGTGTTCAATATTAAAATGGGGCAGAATTACCCAGTGTTGAGTTTCAGTTCATCTTTATTGTTCCAAAAGGTAATTTTGTGTACAGCAATAGAATCCACATGTATATGACAACCATACAAAACATAGACTTCACAAGCAGTGAACAACATTAACTTACACGGACAGGGAAAAGCTTAAAAGTTTGATTATGTATACAAAAGTGCTACAACTAATCACGTCATAATCTATAGCTGCATATTCAATCATCTATAGCTCGTAGCTCCTTGATGTGAGGGTTGAAGCCAACATGGCCTTGTCCAAGTGGCAAAATTTCAAGAAAATGTGTCCAAAATTCTTTCATCAATTATAATATATTGGCAGGAATGATTCATGGGTATTTCAATGCCTCTTTTTCCATGTTCTGTGACACAGCACCCCCTAGTGGGGTGTCACTGCAGCTTCTACATTGAAACAGCTGCATAGCAGCACTGTATTGTACTAACATTAACATATTAACATATGTGTGTTTTTTTATGTGACTTTTTAAAAAATGGTCACATAAAATGCTACAACAGGTTATATGCTGAATAGGTTAGTATGGGAAGAGAAGGTTGCTGATAATATTAAAAAGTACTGCACCTGTTTAACAAAACCAGAAGGAAATGAAGCATTATTTTTCTCTGCTCTATCTGTACGCTGATTCCTATTTCTCACTCATATACGGTATCCAGCAAGTATTCAAGAGAAGTCATCAATTTGACTTGTAAGTCATTTTTATGCGTGGAACCAATTTCCCAGTATCTTGAGTGGAATGCTTTGTTTAATGAGCTTGAAACTAATTTTAACATAAAATGAGGAAGAAATGTTCAGAATGATGAATTGGCATGCATTAAAAATGTGCTAAACTGTGCACAAGATGCCCTGGCATTTCAGCAAGAATTTGCAAATGATCGCAATATTACCACTTTATCTATTAGTCAGCTAGTTATGACTAGCCATGTTCATAGATGCTTTACTTCTATGAAAAATGTATTTGTATCAATATTTATAAAACACTCATGAGTCTACAATTGTCCTATATACATATATGGATACCTCAACAGCAAGGCATGTATGTTTCAAGTGTTGTAAATAGCTAATGGAGGTCATTTGCAGAAGTCATTAGCTTGTTCAACATGTGGATTCACTGAACGTAGTACAGTGAATGTGGTGATAGGTTTATAACTGCTCGCCGGCCTCTAAAATAATTGGAAAGAAAATAATAGTTAGAATTTCCAGGCCACTGTTGCCACCAGTTCCAAACCACACCTCAGGCCACAATACTCCATAAGCTCCATGTTTTTGTACAAGAATATTTCTCTGAGTCTCCAGAAGTTCTTTTTTAATGGAAGTTGGACATGTTGCCCCAGTTCTCGTATTCCACACAATGAAGAAATGTGTTTTCACTCAGTGTTTCATGTCTTTGGTTGTTACAGGCATTAAAGAAACAGTCTTTACCAATATAGCTTTCTGCAGATCATTTCTTATTAGTTACAGTCTGCAATGGGCAGCATACATACAAATTTTTATAAATTATCTTTTCATTCTGTGAACAATGATGATTATGTAAAATTATGGTTCTCCTTCAATCTGTTGGCATTTGCATTTGTAACCTGCCAATAGCCAGGCTGCCTACCGGCGCCATCTTGAGTTTATAGCTAACTGAAACTTAAAAACGTTTGATTTCATATTTTGTGTCTTATAAAAGTCACCAAAAATGTACATTTCAAAAACTACTCTTTTTTTAATAGGCTAAAAACATTGCACACAGCGGAATGTTACTTTCACAAGGCAGTAAAGGAGAGGGACTATAACAGTCGTACAGCCACCAGTGAGCATGCAAATCCACTTTCACAAGGCAGGAGCTGCAGAGGTTTACAGGGATATTTTGATATATAAAGCAACTGCAGTGTATCCTATCTCACCGGAGAAGGAAATGACTTTTTACAGGCACTGCTAAAATGCCAACAGATGGTTCGCAATACCCCTGCCCCCCCTCCCCCTCACATTGTTCATATTCAGAATGGAGGGAAGCGGCAGGCACGCGACTTGAGCGTTGTTTTAGTACATGATTGCTCTGTGACAGACATTAAAAACTGTTGAGGCTGCCAGAATCAATCAAATTCACTTTCTTTGCCAATTCGGCCATCTTGCATGCAGCCCTGCACGCACTGTACCGTAAATTGCTCATTAAAGAGCCCAATTCATGTCTATCGATCAACAACTACACCGCCTCACAGAAACAATAAAAGCTTAATGGTTTTTCCATGGCCACAGAATTCAGAACTGGTCCAGATATAGTTTATAAAGAGTTTTAAAGAAACTTAAATTGTATAGCCATATCAATGTCAATAGCCTGTCATCCTCTCAGAGGTAATAAAATGAGAATCATAGGGTGAGAGATGAAGCATTGACAATGAATTCTGAAGAAGAGGGAGAACAAAAGTTGGAGCTAAGGCTCTGTCCAACAGCTCAACACCAAAATTTATTGCATTTTGTCTACATCACTGCTTCCAGTCCACGCAATTTCAAAATATCACGAAGTTACATCATCACTTGCACTAGAAGGCTTCTTTTTATTATAGCTTTAAGATGCCTTCTTTAGAGTTAAGGATTTTGTACTCATTTTCAATGATTGTGACAAGCACAACAACTTTTTTATACATATATAGAATATAATTTCTCTAGGCACACATGTGTATGTAGATATATACACATACATGTACTAGTAAGTTCTTACTGTATATATGTGTATAGGTGTGAATGTAAAATAGAACAGTCATACACACAAAAGTGAGAGCGAATTGAAATGTTTGATAAGGAACTTCTGGTTCAACAAACAATATAATCAATTTTCTGATTTGACATGCATTTTCCTTGTCTTTGTCCACTTTGTCATTTTAAAAAAAACTCTTGCCCTCATCATCAATTATATTTCATTCTTGCTCATCTTTTTGGCCATACACAAGAAATAGCCTCCAGACTGTATCAATTTTAAGAGAACAGATCACTGCATTTCAACAAAGAAAGGCTGGCAGGTATCAACTGTTAATTGATTACATTTACGCATTTGTGTAACCGTATGTGAGAACGCATGGAAGCTGCGTTACATGTAGAGAGGCAGTTCTACCAGCAGAGGGAGACAATCCACACTTCACAGGAAACTGGCGCATGCAGGGCTTGGCCTAAACGTCCGAAAAAGTATCCTAATGAATGACACCTTTCTCCAAGAAGCTACCCATACCCTCCACCACCTCCCCACCGACAAAACCTCGCAGTACAAACTCTGAAAATGTCCCAATATCACATATCAAGTCTCTTCTTTCAGTTCTTCAACACACCCTCACTGCCTGTATGTTTTACTTGTCTTGCCAAAAGCCATGGGCATTTAGATAGATGATATTTCCACTGCACAAAGGAGGACTGTCTCAGGATTTGGTTAGGGGGGGGGGGAGGGAGAAGGGGTTTGGATAGACAAGCGGGATTTTTTTTTTTTTTTTTTGAATGACCATTAGACCTGCATTAATAACCAGTCTTTACTGGATGGGACATGTAAAGGATGATTCGTAAAAAACGAGGGCAGACTCCTTTTCCAGTTCTCTTGACATACAGCCGAAAAGGATTTGTGATCCATATAAACAAACAGGAAATCTATACCGACCTCAGTGAACAAACAGCAGAGCAATAGCTCACCGATGCCTTTTCAGCAACGGGCTCTTGCTCTAATCACTCTCACCATTATGCAGCTAACCCATTACCTGATACTGCCCGAGCAGCAGAAAACTGTCTGGCTCTGTGTGCCTCCTACAGGCATCATCAAATGAGAGCTCAATTTCCCATTCAGTTCTGTGAAATATGATCAGCGAGTCATGACACTATTACCAGTATTGGATTAGTCTTCAGTCCACTGAAACACTCTGCCAAGTTCCCTTAGGTCAGTGGCAAGAAAAAGTGTTTTAAGAAAGGAAAACAAGCTCCATTACAGATTGCTGAGCCATGTTCCATTGACATATCTTCGACCATAGCGTCCAAATGGCATAACTGCATCCCTTTGATGCGGGCATACGCATGCATGCATACACACATAAACACACACACACACACACGCAATGGAACACCAAATTTAAATAAATACTCGTGAGCATGGGAGCAAACATTTTCAAATTAATTCTACTTGCTTTAGAACAGCAATACTCAGGGCTGGTGGGTATCTCACTCAGTAAAAGGTCCACTTGCAGCATGAGCATCATGGTCTTGGATCAAATCTGACCTGTACCAGTCAGTTTGATAGTAATACGATAATAACACTCCCAAGTCCAAACACACACTTTTTTTTCCAGTACAAAGTTTGAAGAGATTGGTTAGAAAATTTGACTACATCACAAGTTACTGACCACTGTGACAAAAGGAAAGTTTTGCTGCTTTTTCCATTTGGTAAGAAGACGCCTTCATGCAACAGATCTACTGCTCATATCTTACATCTTATGCGCAATCCATTCAGACAACGTGACATTCACAGAAGAAATTCAAGCCTTTTGCTCAAGGAGACAGCAGCAGTATCCCACTGAATAAACACCAACTCTCCCCAACCACTGCTCCACACTCTCACCTGCTTTGATCCTGTTATGTTTCTTCATGCAGAGATGTACAGTAGCTTATAGGCAATGCAACAATGGCTCATTAATTAAAAGTGTACAAAGTCAATGTGTCTGTGTTTACAACACTGTATAATCTGGTCGGCTATATGCACAGCTATGAATTTCAGGGATTTGTTCCAAGAAACATCCCATAAAGTCATTCAGTCTTATGATTTTCCATCATTTCAATTCTTCAGCACATATAGTAACAATTGACATGGGGTATTGAACATATTGCTGTGCCCAAATTCATAGTACAAACCACCAACAGAACAGATCTGTACAAAACCACTACTACAAAGCCTGGGTAATTTAATAGTATGCATAACTGCCATGTTAATAGGGGTATATGTAATAATGTGGAAGGTATAAACAAGGTTGAACTTGTATGACCTGAAAAATTGAATGACACCAAAAATCAAACAAACAAACCAAAAGCAATAAACAGCAGAAAAGTGCTTTTTGCAAAGTTTCCGGTGAATCTGAAAGGTATCATGCAGCAAGACACTGCAATATAGCCAGATACACAAACAATGCCTGGCTTAACAGAGGTGCACTAGCAGACTGACATAGGGTTTAAAATGCATTAAACACATTGAACATTTTAAAATGCCATGTTATGATCATGATGTAAATATTTAACATCATTAGTCAGGTGATTGGTGTAGGGACCAGGGCTATGCTGCAATTATGAAGCAGTGTACGTATAAAATCTTATGAATGGTAAACAGCTCTGAACTCCAATTGCACTCTCATATCATTGTGTGCGTACATACCTAGAATGGCTCCCTGAAGAAAAGTAAGAAATGTGTGTGACATAAATAGTAAAGACTGGGAACTCCCCTTCATAAGATATTATATGCTGCCTCTTTTGTTATATACTTTTAGGTAAGAGCATAAGTATAAATTATTGTTCACTTTATAAATTTCAGATCAAACCTCAAACAGCTAAGATGTCAACAGAAAAATCACAGAGTGGTATTTTCAATCTCATTTGAAATACAGCCCTTAGGAGGAGCAAAAAAAAAAAATACTTTCACATACGTTGATCAGAATGCTTGTGAGGGATGAAAGTATTGTGGGGGATGAAATGGTTGTGCAGGAGTTGGTTTTCAGTTTTCCTAAATTCAAAACATTCAGTTCCAGTTTCTCTTCCACACATATATTATTCAATTAAATTCAAAAGCTAAATTTAATTTGTCCCAAAACACTGAATTTCATATACAGAAGAAAAAAACTGCAGTGGAAAAATAGAGCAGTCAGTGAATCAGTACAATACAAATACAATAGAATATAAGTTAAATGTTAGATAAACAACCCAAAGCAGAATGAGTCTGGTTTCCATTAACCATTCAAATAAT